>NC_141288.1:10745566-10985566 GCF_037954325.1 Fistularia commersonii
ATCTCCTCAGTTGTTTTTGAAGCAGATCATCTTGCTACTGTTAAATCAATGAATAATTCGCCGAAGGGTTTTACAAGTGAAGGTCATACGCCAACAAACTCAATCCTTAATTCATTCATTCATTATCTATATTGCTTATCCTGCACTTAGGGCGGTACCCTATCTCAGCTGTCATTGGGCAAGAGGCGGAGTTCATCCTAGACCAGTCAACAGTCAATCACAGTGGTACTTATAGACACACAACGATTCACACGTATGGGCAATTTAGAGTCTTGAATGAACCGACTTGCATGTTTTTGGACTGTGGGATGAAGCCGGTGCACCCTGCCAGAATTGACCCAAAGACCCTCTGTCTTTGAGATGGAAGTGCTGACCACTGGGCACCTGCAGACTTTTTGACAGCAGTACTTTTATTCATTACTTTGACTCAGTTATTGATGCGTTCAAAACTGTAAACTAGGCATGTGCAGCAAAACGCCCTCAAAGAAAATAAAACATCTGTTCTTCTGTCCATGCATGTCCTTAGGCACCCACAGCATTGCGACAGATGTCTGGCAGTATTATACAACGTACATTTTGATATCAAGTTAAAGGTACTTCAAGTACTTTGACCACTAGACATCCATGATTAGCCTAGTAGCTTCATTTGAATAATCACCGGACAACAGATAAGAGACATCAGATGAATGTAGCCATATAAACAAAGTATATGTAGTCATGAAAAACTGTTGGAGCTGATGGGTCTCACGGCTACCACCCTGTGAGCTTACTGTTTTTATCTGCGAAAATACCTCTTTTCCCACATGTGGCCAGCTATTGGCTGAGGATTGCAGAAGCAGGGTGGCTATCAATGATAATAACTATTAATCTGGTCGTCATACAATGGTTAGGTACAGTGATGTGAGGAGTAACACCCCCTGTGTGGACTGCATTTGTAAATTCACGTGTCATATATGTTCATGCTGCACAATTAGTAACATTTCCACATGCAGAATGCAGCTAGCTATAAGGTGGAGGCTGTAAATTGTTAAATTTCAAAATTGCAATCACGGAAATAGATATAAGCAATTTGCAAAAGTGTCGCTCTTGTAAGAGGAGCCATCCGTTTTCTCTTGTGCTATTCTATTGTATCTGTGAGGAGGTGGCTTGAGCTGATGCCGAACCCATCTGTGATCACCATACTGTCAGATCGTCATAAAATGGATGAGTATCACTGCATCCTTCCACCTGTCAGACATGTTCTCCAAGCCTCTGGCAGGTTAGATGACTCGAATACACTGACCTTTCCTTATCACTGTGGTGGAGAGCTGACGACCCTTATCCGGGGTCCCCATTGATGCAGCCGCAGGGTAGTCAGGAGTTGATAACAAAGATGGCCCACAGCTGTGACCCTGAAGTCCATTACAGCTCTGGGTGGATTGAACAGAGGTGAGGAGATGCTTAGACGCACTGGACTGCATACTCATGCTGGGACAGCAAAGTAGATTTGATAAATCTTGGACAACAGATCAGAGCCATAAAATTTAAAGCTTTGGGGTTTTCATTTTATGTTGATGGTCACCTGGTCACATTCAAGCAGAAAATCAGATTTTTTTTCTCTCTTTACCTGTCCATGCCTCTTTGTATTCTCCAGCTAGCACTGCTTCACTAAGTCAACAAAATGTCCATTGATTATGAAATCTAAGGTTAAAAGGACGATTCTTCTTCTTCTTTACATTTTTGACGTGGCTTGTAATTCACTCACAACAAGCTAGCAAGTCGTGCATTGGAGGCGAACCAATAGAAGGCAGGATTGCACCGGAGAGTCGGGCTGAATGAACCCTATTATGACTGCCCTAGCATGAGCCAGAGAGGAAAACTCTCCGTTTACTGGATGAAATAAGTTCCAAGGTTCTCTTACAATCACAAGCTTTGGGTACTGATTGAAATAATCAGATTATGGATACAAGTAATGTGTGTTTCGGCCAGCTTGCCGCCCTGCCACATGAGATGAAGAGCTCCGGGGACACCTTGCGTTACGCACCGTAGGTCCTGTGTCCTGTGAAGTGCTCCAGTATAACTACCATTCCTGAGCCTAAATTCCCTCATCGACCATGGCTATGGACTGGCTCCACGTAAATGTGATCAACTAAGGGAGTTGCGCAATGTTTCACCAGATACGGGATTCCATGTGCAGATTATGTGGACGTTTAACTTACGACGATGACTGACTACAACCAGCCAGAGTATTTCATCACTCCAAGCTTTTTGCGCACGTGCATTGCTCTGACTTATTCTTAGCTCATGACTGTTTCCTCTGACCCTAGGCTTCAGATAAAAAAAGTCTCAAACCCTCGCTAGGGGCAAAATGTGCACAACAATCTTGTTTAACCTTGAACATCAGTTCCAATGTGTGCATCTTATATTTCGGCACAGTGCTTTCTCCCAAAAACTAGGCAGCAGACTTTTTTATATGCCTCAGATTACACCCTCCTTCTCCCCAGATTAAGGCCATAGAACAATACTCCCAAGACTGGGACCTTGACACCCTCCAAAGCAGCTAGGAAAGACCCACCACCAGAAACAGCCCCCGGTAACATCATCACATGAGCCTCAGTTCATGTGATGCAACAGGTTTCACTTTTTTTGTTTAGATTTTCTTTTTTTTAGCTGTGTACAAAAATGCAAACAAACAGACTCACAGGCTTTCCACATTGTGGCGTTGAAGCGAAGCGGCAGTTGACGTTAGACAGGAATCTCCATGGACCATGACGTTTGTAGATAACATTGTGATCTGTAGTGAGAGCAGAGAACAGGTTGAGGAAAATCTAGAGAGGTGAAGGTATGCTCTGGAAAAGAGAGGAAAAAGGTTAGGCGCAGCAAGACAGAGTATATGTGTGTGAATGAGAGGAACCCGGGTGGAACGGTGAGGCTACAGGGAGTGGAGATCAAGAAGTTGGAGGATTTCATGTACTCAGGGTCAACAGTCCAGAGCAGAGGAGAGTGCGGAAAATAGGTGAAGAGACTGGTTCAAGCACGTTGGAATGTGGGGAGAAAAGTGTCAGGGTAACAGTAACAATGACGAAAAGACAGGAGACAGAGCTAGAGGTCGCAGAGATGAAGATGTTAAGGTTCTCTTTGGGAGTGATGAGGATGGATAGGATCGGGAATGAGGCCATCAGAGGAACAGCACACGTTAGATGTTTTGGAGAGAAGGTCAGAGAAGCCATGCTGAGATGGTTTGGTCATGTACATGGAGGGATAGTGAATATATTGGTAAACGGATGCTGGAATTGGATCTGCCATGCAGGAGGTCTAGAGGAAGACCAAAGAAAATAATTATGGATGTAGTGAGAGAGGATATGAAGGTAGTTGGTGTGAGAGAGTAGGGTACAGAGAATAGGGTTCGGTGGAGAGGGTTGATTTGCTGTGACGACCCCTGAAGGGAAAAGCCGAAAAGAGAAGACAGTATGTTTTTGAGCCTGGAGAATGGATCAATGAAATTTAGGCTAATTTTAATGGGAAAGATTGATTAGGTTTGTAAACATTTCAGTCTCTGAATGAAGAATGAATTCAATTCGTAAGTTAAGGGGCTACTGTATTTACTCTTTCATCACGTGTCTATAAAGACATACAACCATTCAGGTCTGAGCAACTTTAAGTCTCCAGTAAATCCACTAGCAATACATGTATTTGGATTGTGGGAGGAAAATTGTCAACCACTGCACAACCATGACACCTAAGCCTAAAACTCTCACTTTAAAACCTGATGGAACCAAATATATGTAATTTCCCGTCAGATATAGTCAACACTCATTTTAATTTATTCAAATGTATACAAAATGGTCGGCACGGTGGTTCGTGCTTCAGCCCTCACAGCAAGAAGGCCCCTGATTCAAATCCATCAGGGTACCTTTCTTTGTGGAGTTTGCATGTTTTCCCCATGTTTGCCGATGTTTTCTCTAGTTTCCTCCCACAGTCCAAAACCATACAGCAGGTTCATTGGAGACTCTAAACATCCCAGATGAAGGAGCAAACGAATGTTGTTTGTCTCTACTTGTGGCCCCGTGATCGACTAGTGAATGCGGCTTCTCACCCGATGACTACCAGGATAGACTCCAGCACCCTCTGGGACCCTGAGTGCAGGATAAGCAGTCTAGATAATGAATGAATGAATTTATATCAAATGCAAATCACCATTCAAATAAATCACACATTCCATAAAGCCGAACATCATAATCCCTGCGAGAGGGTGCTGCGTTGTGTAGCACATTACCCACTCCGCTAATTCTCACTCTGTGGTTCCCACGTGTGCAGCAAATGCATATTTTGCATGTTTTTCTAAAGACAGAACAAAGGGGATGCCTTTGGTGTGCAATGCAATTCTTAGGGCGCATTGTTGCCATAGCTATTGGTGTTTATCTTAATTCATCAATGGAGGGGAGGTGGGGGGGTTGAGGGGCTGACAGTGAATCATTGGAAAAACAGACTTTGTGAGGAGGGGGGAAAAGAGATGCATTGAAATTCTGTGCCGCAGGAAAGATGGAGAGGAGCGGCGCTTTGAACCAGTTGCCTGTCAGTCTCTTCATGTGTGAGGAGAAGATTGAGTGTTTCCTGCTCCCTCCATGTTACCTCTCGTATGAGTTTGGGCAAACCCACCGCCGCGCAGATTTGGCGAAAAAGTTGAGTTTGAAAGTTGAAGACGAAGAAGAAGAAGAAGAAGAAGAAGAAGAAGAGAAGAGGAAGAAGAAGAAGAAGAAGAAGAAGAAAAAGCTTTTTGAACTTTCACGACAGCTTCGCACAAAACAGCCGTAGCTCAGCAGAGTGTGCAGGGGAAAAGAAGTGTAAAGTTAGATAACCTGGGAGTGAAGCACTCGGTCAGGGAGGACCACTGTGTTCCTCTACTCATCATTTGAAATTTACAGCGTATTTCCTTATCCAATTTAGATTTTTTCGCCATAAGGGGTCTCCAACATTCTCCACTTACTGCACATTTCCTACTTAAACACTTTAAAATGCAAGTGTCTATAACCCATATCTGGTCTTCTAACTGTGTTCTGTTATTCTCTTCAAGGCTTCAAATGATGTTCTAAGGTTCTTGTGCTTCATTTGAATGTTCCTTTCTCCACAACAAATGCCTCGGGGCAATGTAGCGTCCATGTGTCAGGACCACGATTTTTAGAGGTGGCCCATGACGAGAATCCCTCCTCCACACTCCTCCGACTGGAAATTTCAAACATGAGAATGGAGCTCCTGCTCTCTGGAACATTCTGATTTAATATACCTGGATCTGTCAGAGACGAGCTCTCACGGTAAGAACCAATAGAAGTGCAGGACATGGTGGAAATGTAGTTATGTGATGAAGGAAATATTATCCAGACTTTGTGTGTCCATTTGTTGTTGTACACTGGATTATAAAATATTGCATCAGTGGAAGTTTTATGAAAATGGCAACATTTAAAAGGTATTTGTTTTGGTATTACTTAATGTGGTACTTTTTTCGAAGTCACATAATGCTTACCTGTTTTCCGCTGCCAACATCTTAGAATCAACAGCAGATACAATTGGACTGAATGAGATGTGAAAAAAAGGTATGTGTGTGTGTGAGTGTGTGTGCGTACCTTTGTGTGTGAGTGCGTGTTTGGTGACAGGGTATTTTAGATTCGACAAAAGAAATAAGTAGGCGCTAGAGGACGGGAAGAGCAAAGAAATGCAGAGAAGTCATCAAATTTAATTTACTCGATCATTCATTCATTAACTATACTGTTTTCCTTCAGTCTGAGTCATGGAGGGGCTGGAGTTTATCCCAGCTTTCATTGGGCAAGAGCCGGGTATTCACCCCAGACTGGTAGCCAGTTAATCATAAGGTCACGTATGCTGACAAGATATTCAACCATTAACTCCGTCATTCAGATGTCTGAGGAATTTGGGGTCTCCTGTGAACCCGCTGCATGTTTTTGGACATTTTGGACAGCACTAACAGCATGATGTCATGTTCTAATCGATGTTATCAATGGGTAACCATCAAATCAGCAGTCATTTCTCTAGTTTCATATGAAAAACATATGAGACACAGACACAATCTGACACTACATACAAATCCACAATCATATATGGCATAAAACATATATTAAATGGTTTCATGAGTCAAAGTTCAATTGTTTGATACAGCCTGAATAACAATATCACTAGTAAGTCATTTTAAACATTAGTTGTTGCTAAATTAACACTTTATTTCATTAGGCATTACATGCATTATCCCTCAATAGGCAGAGTAATGGATTTCTTCACTCCAGCTAGATTCACATAATCGTACAATGGTTTTCATAATGTGACGAATGAAAAATAATATCTGCCCCATGGAAAGCAGGGTTGGGCTCCCCATCAGAAGAACCTGGATTACATACAGTAACGTGTGATTAATAGTGTCATGACTCATTAATCCAAAATTTCCCAGACTCCCTCGCATAAATACTTGGTTTTTATAACAGGTTTTAACTGTAGGAGAGTGTGAAGGAATGGTTTTTAAAGAAACAACATAGAAATGATGAAGTAATATGATCTTTTTAGATATTCACTAACTAGATATTAACTTTGATCAATGTGAACAATCAAAATAATGTAAGTAATCAAAAGTCCTTCTTTCCTTCTTATAAATTATGTGTAGATTACTTTTCTAAGAACCTTGAAATTGCAAAACTGTCCCATACAACAAGCAAGCATGTCATAATATTTCTTAAATCCATGTTTGCTTTTGCATGGGATTCCAGATGAAGTGATGACAAACAATGGGCCGCAGTTCGCGTTTGAAGTGTTCAGGCACTTTGCAGAAAAGTGGGAGTGTAAGCACACGACTTCAAGCCCAGGATTCCCACAATCTAATGGTCAGTGAACAAGCAATTCAGACCACAAAAAAAACTGCTCAAGAAAGCACGAGAGAGCCGAGGAGACCCTTAACTTGCTATTCTTGAGTACAGAAATGCATCCTTGGATGGAGTGAGACTGTCTCGTGCCCAGCTGTTGATGGGCCAATCGCTTAAGGCGAAACTGCCTCCAAGTGCTCATCTGTTAAAGCCTAAGCTGTACAAAAAAATTTATGAACACAGGAAGAAAAAGCAGTCTAAACAATACACTATTTTGATCGTGGGGCAAGGGTAGCCTGAGCTACAGGATGGAGAGACTGATAGGTTCAGAGTTGGCAATACATGGCTGCCTGCTGTTGTGAAACATAGCCATGTTCAGCCAAGGTTTGTGATCCAGACAACTGAAGGCAACACCTTTCATTGCCACCTCTGGTGCCAATGAGTTGGCTGATGTTCTCACCACCATCTTCAACCTCTCCCTCAGCCTGAATAGTGTGCCCACCTGCTTCAAGAACATAACCATCGTCCCCTTCCCCTAGAAGAGCCCAACCACCTTCTTGAATGACTACAGGCCAGTAGCACTCACTCTGATCAACATGAAGTGCTTTGAGAGAGTGGTGCTGGCCCACATTTAAAACGACATGCCGTAAACTCCAGACCCCCTAGAATTTGCTTACCGGCCCAACAGGTCCACCTCAGACACCATAACCACCACAATCCACTACACCCTCTCTTGCCTTGAAAACAAAGACTCCTACATTAGGATGCTCTTTGTGGACTACAGCTCTGCAGTCAACATGGCCATACCCAACAAACTAACAAACAAAATTTCCACCCTTGGCCTGCACCCCACCCTCTGTGACTGGCTGCTGGACTTCCTGACTGGCAGACCCCAGTCTGTCAGGATAGGTAACAGAACCTCAGCCAGCATCATCATGAACACTGGCACTCCTCAGGGATGTATCCTCGGCCCCATCCTCTACACCCTGTTCACCAAAGACTGTAGCCCTCCATGAGGACAACATCATCCTGAAGTTCGCAGACGATGCTTCAGTGATAGGCTGTATCACCAGCAGAGATGAAATGGCCTACAGGATGGAGGTGGCCAGTGAAGTGGTGTGAGTACAACAACCTCCCCCTCAACATGGACAAGACCACTGAGATAATAGTGGACATGATGAAGGAGAGGAGACCTCATCAAACACCGTTCCTCCAAGGTCTTGAGGTTGAGTGGGTGAGCAGCTTCAAATACCTAGGTGTCCACATAAGCGAGGACCTCTCCTGCAACACCACACAGACGGTCAGGAGGGCTCAACAGCGGCTGTACTTTCTGAGGAGGCTGAGGAAGTTTGGCATGTTGCCTAAGATCCTCAGCAATTTCTACTGCTGCATTGTTTAGACCATCCTGACCAGCTGCATCACTGTGTGGTACAGCAGCACCACTGCTTTGGACGGCAGACGCCTGCGGCGAGTTGTTAAGAATGAAGAAAGGATCCCCAGAACCCCACTGCCCTCTCTGCAGAGCATCTACCACTGCAGAGTCCACAGGACAGCTACCTGCATATGACAATAAACACTTTGAATCTTGAATCTTTAGGAGAAATAGGCAGCTCCAGCTGAAGAGGAGAGAGGATGGTTTTCCAGAACAGAACATTACTGGTGAGGAAGCTTCCCAGAAACTCTGGTGATGCCAGCACCTGTTGCATGTCCTGTGAAAGAGACTGGAACACCCAAAGGAACTACAGATGTTCCAGTGAAAACATCTTGCTTTGGTAGACTGATTGGGTAATGTTCATATTGAGCGGAAAATGACAATGCATATCATAAGTTATGTTAGTGCAAAAACAAAAAAAAAAGAAAGTTAATGGCTAAAGTTAAAAGAAATATATCTGAGATGAAATTGAGTACTGTTTAACAATATTGACATAATTTAAGAGTCAGCTTGGCCTATGGTGCAGAAACAGTGATCTCTGTCTGAGTCTATCTCCAAATCGTATTGATATAATAACCGCAATACATTACAGGTTCATCTTTTTGGCATTTTGCAAATAAACCCACTTTAAATAACTGTCAAAAATGCATTGTCTCTCCATGTGACTTCAAGAATGAGATCACTGACAAGTGATGCAAAATCTGGTTCTGTTGCCTCTGACGTTTTTTGTCCAGTTGTTTGTCGTATCCATGACACCAGCCTTCAATATGAAACCTTGTTTTCATGAATGGAAAAAAAATGCTTACTCTAAATTTTGCGATAGGATGAAAATTAATGTTTTTGAGTATTTGATTAAGCTGTTTGATATACCGTATATGAGCATTTTTAATGTTATGAAATTGCATTTTTTTTTTTGTCATTTTTAATGCATAAAAACATCAAAACAAATTGATTTCATTGATTAGTTTAAAAAATAGAACTTGGTGTATTTCTCTCTGCAAAACTTTGCCAGCATGTTTTAGACAAATGTTTGTTTATATGATCCAAGGGTCTGACCAAAATACCACCCACTCTTTCATCAGCCAGACTCTTGCTTTAGCCGGTTACTGCAGTTTTCATGTTACTCTCAGCAATGCAACTTTAATGCAACTCAAAATTATTACTTTATTCTCATAAAACTGTGTTGTTATTATTGTATTCTTACACCTTGTGGGGACTAAAACAATACCTATCAGTGCATGTGAAATCTGTTTCAACCTGCAACTCAATCTATTGTTCATCTCAGTGCAACCTAATTTGCCTTTACTACTATATAAGCGCTGTATTACCATTATTATTATTATCCAACAGGGTCAGTGGTCATGAGACTCTTGCATTTTGAGTTGCGGATCGTAAAGTTTTGGCGAAAAGTTAGAAAAATAAATAAATAAGTGTGCACCTGGGTTCTTCGGTCACTGTTGTGAACTTCCCCCAAGGTCTGAGACCACGGTGTGAGTGATTGTCACCGTTAGAGCTCTAATGACCCTCTAGACCGGCCTCATTGTTATCGTCACTATCTAAGCGCTTCAGCTGTCCAAGCTGCGGATGTTCACCGGCAGCCCTGACCACCTCCATTTGTCTCAACTTCACCGTGGCGAGCATCTCCTCTAAATCACTTCCCTCTGAAACATCTATAAAGCTGGAAAGCCCCAAAATGCTTCACCTGATTGGCTCCACGCCACAGCCACTGCCGCTGCAAGAGCAAACAAGGCTGGGGCGAAACGAAGCAGGGCCGGGCCTGTGGAATAACAGGCAGCAGCACATAACGAGCCTCATCTCCAGCTTCATTATGGAGGAGGAGTCCGTAACCCCGAGGGGAGAGGGGGGCTATTCCCACAGCACCCATTGCACTTTTTAACAAGCGGCTGTTCCAACCCGGAGAGATTCGCCGGGTCCACCTGATTTACCGAGTCCAGCCTGCTAGTTCAAACGAAAGCCCACCCCGGATTACGGTGGTCCTGCGGGGGCCGCCACAGCCTCCTCTGACACCGGGTTTGCAAACAAGGCCGAAGTCTCTGCAGTAAACAAGGCATTAGGACCTAAAGAGCTACCACCTCACATTACCTCCCTTGGTGAAGCAGCCCTGTTGAGCTTTTTAAAAGCGGCAGGGCCAAAAAAAACCCAGTGCTGTTTCTTTAGCATCAATCTTAGGGCACCGATTTATATATAAACAATGAGTGAAATCGCTTTGTTAAAAATGTTCACAGATTTTTTTAACGCCATTTTACATTCAATTGTTCCGAAACAACAGGATCATGGGCGCAGTCGTTTTTTTTTTTCTTTTTTTTAAGCGGGGGAAGGTCTCAGTAATGGCTCTCCAGGTATGTTTTGCTCACATTGGCAAGGCCTGCTTCCCCCGGCAGAAAGAGGAGATGCGCGCAGTAATCACTCTGTTTTCTCACAGAAAATACCGTTATTATTCAAACTTCGCTGTGAATAATTGAGTGAGGCAATGCGCTGAGCCGGGCCCTGAAATGAGGGGAGGGGGGACACGCATGTGCATGTGTGTGTGTGTGTGTGTGTGTGTGTGTGTGTGTGTGTGTGTGTCTTCTTAGCATTCGCCTGCTGCCTTCCCTTTGAGGAGCAGCCATTACTAATCGCAAAGAAATTTCCTCCCTTCTCTACCTGCGGGCCTGTCAGGTTGTAAATGAAAAGGAATTAAGTAGAAATCCATATGTTTCCACGACTCCCTCCATCCCCGTCCGCCTGCGCCGCCACGCCGTATATCATTAGAGGGAGCAAATTAAACATTAGCGCTTCGGCTGCCGCTAGTTTGGGCTAATTGCTAATCAGCAGTAAAAGTTGCCTGGCACGGAATATTGCTTACCATAAGCTAAAGGTAATTTGCTTCTCAAGAAGAGCTCGGCCGGCTCGTCTGTTGTTGTCCAGAGTCCGTGCCTAATTACTGCCGCAGGGTGATGACAGTCACTCAATGGAGATTAAGACCCGGGCGAAAAATGGAAATGTGCCATAATGCCGGAATGAACTAGAAGTGCTTCTGTCTGCTATTTTTTTTTTCTTTCTTTAATTCTCCCCACTTTCCTACCCAGGCAGCTCACAGCTGAGTGAGATGGATTCTGGGAGGAGAAGTCAGAGTCTGTACGATTCCCTGTATTAATACAACTTAGCCTCCGTGAGTCACGACGACCCGCTACGAGATAAGAGGAGCATATTCACAAATATTCGGAAACAGTAAACATATTAGGAGGACTGTCATGTTCCGTGATGGCAGTTCAATGAAAACAGGCTTAGTGGCTGTTTATGTTCCCACGTTGCAATATCACTGTCAAAGCCTCTAATGGCACAAAAATAATTTCCCAATCTATCACGTATTTGTCATTTTAGTGGAATAGGGAAGTGCGGAATAAAATTCACACTTCAAGTCTTGACGCCCTGTGATGATGTCTGTTTCCTTTTTTCTTCACACATATGCATTTATTTAATCTTCACCCCGCTAATGTTTATTTCAACCCCTTTTTCAAAATGCATATGTGCATTTTCCCAACACTCTTGCACTTAGAGCACTTTGGCCAACAGCCCAGACACAAACATTATCACAAATGTCAAAACTGATTTTTTTTTCTTTAAGTCTTTATATTTCATTTTTTTACATTGATATATATAATTTTTTCACTTAAAGGCTTTCGGACAACCACATGGAGACAGGGCTGAACAACTGATGTCAAAATGGACATTTTTCTACATAAATTTATGTTTTTTTCATTTTTATTTATTTATTTAATGATTTTAATTATTTTTAATTTTCATCTCTTTAATTATTTTTTCATATATCATTTTTTTCCTTTATATATTATATATATATATATTAGTTTAATTTTTATTTTTTATATCTTTTTTTTTGTCTGCCTCATATGGTGTCTTTCAATTCCTTTATTCAAAATCCACACGAATGCCACATGAATTCCCTACCATTTGGAACAACCCTCCTTCACTTAAAAGGCTTCGACCAACAACACAGAAACAGAAATGAACAACCAATGTCGAAAATGACTACTTAACTGTACATAACTGTAACTGTTTTTCAAAGAACACAGACGGGAGGGAAATAATGCAAACTATTTCCATCTGAAGCCTCCATAGAGGTTCGTCCTTCATCGCTCTCTCAGCGTTTCCTTTTACAGCACCGGGAAAGTCTGTGAACATCATGTCATTAAAAAGCTAAATCAGTTCAGCAACGTGCCATTTCAGAATGCCGTCCATGAAACTCAAGCTGGTACTGATGTCAGAACCGTGGATGTATATCTACTTGCTTCTACTAGATATGTGAGGTTTGAATCCAAGCAGAGACCATCTGATGCTATTTTTTTTTCTTTTTTTTTTCATTTCAACTTCATTTCAACTTCATGACATGTATGATCCATGTCACTGCCAGAAAACACATTTGAACCAACCATACTTCATAAGCAAAGATGGTCTCCTTGTCTCCTTTACACACACTGTATGCAGGTCCTTTTACAATAACTATTAAGCCAAGGCCTTCCATGTGAAGCCACGCCATTTTCTGTTGTTTTACTCTTTCTTTTAAAAAAGGCAGATTTAGGATGCAACTATAGACCCCCTAGCCAGAGTGAAGCCTGCCCTGCTCTTGCTGCATATATTCTGGCTCTGGCACAGAGATCATTGTGTTCCTGGCTGCTGTTTGGGTCTCAGTCAGCTGTCCTTCATGTGTGCAGAGTGTAGGGCTGTAGAGGAGATGATAGTGATCAGAGAGCATGGTTATCACAGCCCAGGCCACACTTATCATAATTAACTATCTCCCTCAGCTCCTCTGCTGCCCTAAAGGCCCACATTCACAAATAAGATACCTGCTTGTCAAAGGTGTAGTTTTATTACATTGAAGGACAAAACTGCCATTCTGGACAACTGTCAACAATGTTATTACATCCCCCCGATAGTCGCTTTGAGGTAAATAATTTGCAGGTTCACACACAATTGTAAAATAGTGTTTGAGTTTTCATGGGTTACATCAATGTAGTTTGCATTGGCTTAGGTAGCTGCTGAACCTCACTGTAGCCTGAGCCAGAAAATACCTTCTACCGTATTTTCACGACTATAAGGCGCACATAAAAGTCTTAGATTTTCATCAAAATGTGCGGCGTGCCCTATAGTGCAGTGCGCCCTGTGTGTGTTGTTGTTGTAAGACCGACGTAGTAGAGGACACCATGAGAACGTTAAAGGGGGAAGTGTGGACGTTGATTGTATATAAAAGATCGGGTATGTGCGCTATGCAGAACATTGTTGTGAATGGATTGTAGATGCTTGGGCTAACGTGTCTGCTGGCGCTGTTGTTCGAGCTTTCGCAAAAGCCAGCATCATTTCCGAGGAGCCGCATGGCACGGAAAGTGACTCTGACAGTGAAGAAAGTGAACCTGTTATGTTTGATGGAGATTTAGCGCAGCTGTTCAAATCAGAAAAAGAGGATGAGGACTTCGATGGGTTTGATTGATGATGATTACTGGTAAAAAAAATGTGAATACCAAACTCAGTTTTGCTCCCGCTCTATTTTTAAATATGCACACTTGTATGCTTGTGTGTGTGTTGTAAGGTGGACATAGTAGAGGACACCATGAGAACGTTAAAGGGGGAAGTGTGGGCGTGGATTGTATATAAAACCCGCGCTCTATAAGCAGGTGCGCCTTATGTGTGTGTTAAATTCAGTAATGGCACACATAACTGAGACTGTGCCTTTCAGTACGGTGCGCCTTATGGTCATGAAAATACGGTAATTCTGAATAAAATAAAATAAAATAAAATAAAGTAAAATAAGGCATTACTGAACAAGTAATTTCCTGAAAATAGATAAAATATATCGAGAAACACACTAACAAAATAGTGACAGAATGACAGTAAGAAAATGGTGAAATGAAAAACTTTGGGATTTTTTATGGGAACTGTACTGATTAATTCAATTTTAGCAATTTTCAAATTAAGTACTTTTGGTGAATGTAAAGAGAAAACAAAATGAGTAGGCAATCAAGATGAATTAATGGTCTGTTGGCTCGCAGTAATGGACAAACAAAAATACTAATAAAAATATATGTATTGATTTTCGGTTGTTAAGAAATGCTTTTTCAAACCATATTTCATAGTTCACTGTAAATAATTTGGGCTCCGTTTTTTTTTGTTTGCACTTTCATGTCCGGAGATAATATCTGTGTATAGAAATGAGGGACTGATATATAAAGACACCTCATCTATGGGTTTTTTAATGACTGTGACTGCATTAAAAAGAAAAAAAAATAGATTTCATAGGATGCCTTAACCGATTAATCATAAGCGACATTTCACTCCTACAACTTTGTAAAACTGACTTTTACTGACTGCTGGGAGACAGGCCGATGAGTCCTAAATGAACAGATTTTACTTGGGGCTGGTGAATCCCTGCATCCAGTCTGCCACTCCTAGAGCCACATTTATGCTGTATGTAAGAGAAAAAAAAAACAAAAAACAAAAACTCAATCTTTACCTGCTGTTACCCAGAAACTTAAGTGCCTTATCTTTTGCACTGGTGGCATAGTTCTCACAGGGAAATGTCATGTCTACTTTTCAGGACTGTTTCAAGAAGGAGCCTACATTTTAGCACAACTGCACGACATTGCCCCATCCAAATAGCAGAGAGAAAAACTAAGAAAAAACAAGAAGTCAAACATTAACCTCATATAATGGTCTTATCCTTGAAAGAAAATAACAGCTTGTATTTTTGTGAGCTTGTGTGTGTGTGTGTGTGTGTTATTGCTCACACATCTTGGCTTTCCGTCCTGCTTATTTCAAAGTCCAAAATACCTCAAACCCAATATGTACGGAAGGCAGATCCTGGTCGAGAGGCGGTGTAGGTGTCTCTGGTGTGAAAGCCTGCCTGGATCCCGGTACAGTCCAATCAATACATCGTTATAGATCGTAATCACGTGAAGGGTATAATCGCCTAAAACCTATCAATTATATAGAGAGAGATAGCCAAGGCCTCCAAATCCTGGCCTCCAGCCCTCTTCCTCCTTGGATTAGGATCTGAGATTGGGTCAGGATCATAGGGGCTGCGCCCAGGCTGACCAAATATCAGATTAATGACCACTCCAGGGGCACACATCTCAGCCAGCAGTTAGAGGCAGAGAGAGCAGCGAGTTACTGAAAAATAAATAATACATCATTTGGTCTGAGAGCTGACATAATTATCACCTAAGACACAGGCTCTGTGGCCAGTGCAAGAAATATCTCTCAGACGGAGTGATATCAGCGTGTGTCTGAAGCCTAGTTCACGCGTTTAATTAAAGGGAGGAAAAGAGTTCATTAGCGAGCCTCGCCAGCAGACATGTTGCTTCACATGTTGCTTCACATGTAGCGTGTACATAAAACACCATTACGCCGATGTGAGATTCTGGAGTGTGTTCAGTCGAACACAGCAAATACAATGAAAGAGCCCAGTCGCTTCTGGTGATTAGCCCTGTTCTAAAACATCTGTCTTTACTCAGGGGTACATAATGGGGGATGTGTGAGACAATGTAATCTATGATGAGAGTTGGAGTGAGGTACGAAAACAAAAGAACGTTGCCATTAGTAATAATGGAAAGTGCCGAAAACTCAACCTCGGAACATAAACCCTACATGTCCTGTGGTTCATGCCATATGTTTAGACAAAAGGTAATTCTTTTTTTTATCTTTTTTTTTCGTTTCTGTGAATACACCTATTTAAGCAGCAGCCATTACACCTCACTAATAAACTGCTATTTACTATGGGAAATGAAAAACTCATGATGAGTAGGCACACTGTCAAATTTGATGGAGGCAGGTGGACACAGATACAGGACACAGCTGGCGGGCGGTAATCGAAGAACTGATTTTCATTTGAAAATAATAAAAGACCACGGCCTCCGACACTAAAACCAAACAGAACAGATGTACAGGCTCCGATTGATATAATATACCGAAGAGGCAAAACTCAGCAGTAGGATATGACCAAAGTGAAAACGTATGAATACACGTTGAGCAACAACACAGACACGCGTATAATGTAACGCGGGTGGGGGGCTGATGGGAGAACAACACTCAGGACAGGCAGGAGTAATCAAAAGAGCCGGACACCAAACGAAGACGGTAAATGAGATCAGCCCACCATGGCAGAGCCTTCAAAAGAAAAGCGAAAACACAAATATCCAACTTAAATTGGGATGTCCAAACTGAAAAGTAACAGGAGTCTGTCCGAGTTTGTTTTGCTGAAAGCAGTTAACAATCTGTAATGTTTATGTAGATTCTCAGCAACTTTACGCACACTGATGTGGTCCTGATTATTTTATTTTATTTTATTTTATTTTATTTTATTTTATTTTATTTTATTTTATTTTATTTTATTTTATTTTATTTTATTTTCATTCACACAAAGACATTCCAAACCTTTTTGTGCCTGGCCTCTCTAATTGAAAATAGATTCATTCACTGTGCACTGCAATTGGTTATATAACAAAGAGCAACACTCTGGTGGTTTCATTGTAGTAAACTTATCAATTCAGTACCATAGTGACTGTGTCATGAGCTATGTTATTGTGTTATATTGAGTGAACCCCCAAAAGCCTCTTTCAAAGATATAAATTTTACATTCTTCATCATAGCAAAAGTAGAAGTTCTTAAGTTTAAGACACGACCCCTTTCTGCACAAATATAGATGACATTCTCACCTAAATCAGCCTGTTTATTTTGGAATCAGTGGAAATTTACTTAGGATACGAATAGTCAATTTGTTCTATTTTTCCAACTGTCTGTCAGGGTTTGATTTCACCAATTCCTAGTTTTCTAGAAAAAAACTAATCTTGGTTTTTGAACTGTTTTGTTCCTTTTTTTTGCATGCTGCTACTTTTAAAGGCCCCCTAACAACCCAGACAGTGGACCAATTGTGACAACTGCAAATCACATGGAAACACAAATACTGTAAGCCGGAGTTATTGTAACCTCACAATCCAACAGTGCACATAAACCTAGAAGTCACTTAACCTTGTTTTATTAAGTGTTCTTCATCAAAGTCAACGGCAAACGGTGCAACACACCTGGGGGCTAACAGCGACTGAGCTGTCTCTTTAAAAGGCCCGGAGGGAGAAACAAACAATCACTTCAAGAAGGTTTTAAGGAGGTGCAGCACTCTCAAATATGACATTCTCTCAATCTGCAAACATTGTGTGCAGGTGTGTCCAGCTATCTGATAAAAAAAAATCTGCCCCTGTCTTTGCTGTTCAGATCTGTGACCATTTATTCATTTGAAAAAATATCTTTGATAGCTCCCAATGGTGGATGGGTCATCTAAACCTCCTTAGTGGTAGTGAATAATCAGGGAAGTACTTGTTTAAGAAGCCCATAAAAGGAAAGTTCAGAAGAATGAGTATTACACCATTTCCACAGCTGCTGCCAAACAGCACTGTACACATACTGAACTACAATCAAACACAGATAATTTCCTTAATGTTAGTTCACTGCTTATGCAAAACACCTAAAATGCCTAGTATACAACTGTATAAATCCCATCGAAGGACCTCAAATGCCTCCTGTGAGAGTTTTGGTTTCCATGACCACATTGTGTAGACTTGCCTTGAACAACAAGGCAGAAGCCATCAATAGAAGTCAATAAAAGTACTGTAAGTAGAGGCCAGGAATGGTGAGACTGGCTCATAACCATCGTTTTTATAAAGAATCAGCAGAAACAAAAGTCTAGGATGACTCCATGTATTGTTCTGTCGCCGAAAACCAAACCATTGTGTGCTGCGGATCATAGAGATGCGTATTGACCCGCTATCCATGGCCATGCTGGTAAGCGATTGGCATTCCCCTGCTGAAACACCTTGTTGCCAACAGCAAGGCAATTAAAGTCACAGGAAGTCATTTCGCATGCGTGTCTGTGCAGCCAAAATCTCAAATCAGGAGTCTGCCTGTGAGGTGAGCCTCGCTTATTTCCCACATCTGCCACATGTGGCTGCGGAGGCCACCCGCCTTCAGCTCACCTCCTCCCTCTGCTTTCACTAAAAAATGAAAAACAGTCTGATGGTTATGGGAAATCCAACTACAAAAACAAATATGTATATTTTCAATTTATCTCACCTCCCATACCTGTCTGTGTTCCCCACAAGTCTTGGCATCTCTCCTGGCTGCCCCTCCAACTCAGTATTTAAATTCAGAATTCCTAAGCGGATTTTCTCAATTTAGCCATACTTTTAATCTTTGGCGAAATGAGTGATGACTTCTTTCAATAAAAAAAAAAAAAAAAAAAACCTGACAGGCTTACAGCGCACACCGGCGGATTAGTTTCCCGTGGAGATGAGGTTTTCCTTTGTGCTGCCGTGTGTCTGTTTGATGGGGTTTAACAGGAAGCGTTGGTGCTGAAATTGGATGCAGCAGGGATCGTGGGTAGATGGCCCGGTTTCGATACAGACCCCCACACCGCAACTTTGCCCTGTGCCTTTTCCTTCATTTTCCTTTCCCTCGGGTCCGGTGACTGAGCCTTTAAACGCTCATAGACTCACTGACAGACACATACACACATCTACACACACAAATACAAACATGGTGTCTAAACACTGGCACATGTGCTGTCACGAATATGCACACCCCCTCAAAGGGATTGCTTTGAAAAGTCCAGTCGAGTATTAAATCCCACCTGCTCCATAATCTATCGGATAGTACACACTTTGTTGTGCTGGCTGCTCACTACCTTTCATTACACACCAGTCAGCTCATCACACCGCTAAAACAAACACACTGGCAGCCATAGCCGGCACACAATGGCAGCAAACGCCAGGTGTAGCATTAATAGAAAGTCTGACTACGATATTTCTTTATTCAGTTCAAAGGGAAGACGGTATACTGTGATGCTATCTGTAAATGGAAACCATCACTTGATATTCAATTGAGAGTCCTGGATCGGTACCAAGGTGGCGTAGAAAGAATCGCTTCCCCTCACAACATGGAACAACAGCAATATCCGAGCCAGCTAGGCCATAGCGACCTGCCTGCTGAAAGCGGTGAGTTTTGACGAAGATTCACATCGGTTACACGGTATGTCTTCCCCTATAAGAGGTGTTAAAGATATCATTTGCTGTTGAGCCAAGCCTTTCGTATTGAGCAGCTTTACCCCACAACAGTATTTTGCAAGGGCCCATTGCTGCACTTTCAGCTCATTCCTACCCTAAACCATCAATAGACGGACTTTTCCAAAGAATCACATTTTACATGCTGCTTGACTCCGGAATAGTTGAAATGCTGGACCAGTTTCAATGAAATAATAAATATATAAATCCCAAAACACTAATTAGAAACTACAACAACATGTCTTCAAGGCAAGGTCAGTAATTGTGTTTTAGAATACTTATTTACACATAACAGTTTCTTCAAATTGAATTTACTCCCGTTAGTGGTTACTGCTGAAGTCTGAAGCAGGCAGAAAATGTCCATGAGGCTGGTGTATTTCACAACGACCCCCAGTTCAAATATTTTGCCATCTTTCAGATTCACAAGCCCACAGACCATGGAAAACAAGTGTTTTAGATTGGTTTTAAAATGAAGTTTGAATGTGCAGCGGAATATATCTCCAGTAAACACTGTTGATGAAACAATGTGATGAACGATTAGCTCTGCATATTTGCTCCATCGCAGTCTGTCAATACTTTACAGGCATGTGCTTCAGATGGAGGTCAATCCAACAAAGGGTTGCCAACCGCAAAACTTCTGGCGCCCGATGCTTGCTTTTACCTTGAGTCTCGTGTTTTCTTGTCAATCTGGAGCATTGCTGTGATAAAAAAACAATCGCTGAGGAAGTAGACATGATTGAAAGCGCGTTATATTAAGTATAATCTACAACGTTTTGGTCATCATGCACATCAGGATACCCGGAATTGCATAGCTGAGTATCACTTTGGTCACAAAAAGAGAACGTGGAATACCCCCCACTGGAGAATCTTGCGATGACAGCAATCAGGTGAGTTCCTGTTCAATTCTAATGAAATTAGATGCAAGCAGATAAGGGGGGGTTATCAGCCGATGTGTGTCTGCTGTCTCTTGCTAAGTTGTTCAGTGAGTTTGTGAAAAAAAATGTTGAAATACTTCATGACATTAAATGTAAATTAATAATCAACCCTCATGAAATAACCGTGATGCTAACCCTAACCCTAACCCCATGCGACGCGATGGGATGCGATGTGATGTGATGTAATGTGATGTCATGTGATATGATGCGATGTGATGCGACGTGACACGACGTGACGCGACGTGACGTGACGCGACGTGACGTGACACGACGTGACGTGACGCGATGCAATGCGATGATATGTGATGTGATGTGATGATGTGATGTGGGTTAGCACAAACATATTTTCTTGTGTTTCAAGTCAGAATGCAAGATAAGAAGAAACTGGCAATGACTATTCACTCAAATGAAGTACTCTGACTCATACCATTAGTGGTAAAAGGTTGGGGAATATCAATTATTTTCTGGTACCTGTATTTAGTAATGTCACAGGACATTCCTTGTCCGTAAATAGCAGACAGGATACAGGCACCAAGAAGCAGCACCTCTTTGACTTTGGGAAGCCACGGCAGGTGGCAAAGCTTTGACTTCAATCCCCTACCAAAGCCATGTGTCCTATGAATCGGTGAATTATTGTCATTTCCTTTGTGGAAGCACATCATAGTTCGTATCCTGCTGCTGCCAAATGTGTGAACAATACCTCTCTAAACCCTGATGGTCCAGTTGTTGATGTGATTAACCATGATGTGATTTTAACCAGACACCAAAATCTATCAAAAAACATCCCACTGCTGGTTCATTCCATCTTATATACCTCCATTGACTTACGATATGTTGTCAAGCGACCGTGGTGCAGAGTTGCTGTGGCTTCAGATGTCTGTTTCCTTACAGTCTTACTGTCTTACTTATCTATATCTATGTATCTATGTATCTATCTGGCTAGATACCTAGCTAGATATCTACACACAGCACACTGGATCAATATGGCTCCCAGGCATGACTTTCTGTTTTTGTATCTAAATACTCAATTAAACATGTTGATAATGAAATGAGATTTAGAGTTATCAACAGCTGTTAGTTCACATGTTACAAAAGCAAATTTTCTCTTTTTAGGTCCCATTTAGGACCTATGTTTTGTCTCATGCCAAATGGCAGGTATAGTATTGCAAAAACACATTTGCTTGATGGGCCTCTGACATCGAGGGAGGCTTTTCCCAACAAGGTAGGGAGTATTTGACTTGAGCAGAAAATAACAAATTCATAGCTTGCACTACCCCCCCTAGTCTTGAATGTGTTAGGTATTGATACTTTCAGTTTTATGAGTATTAAAGGTCTTTGCTAAAATAATCACTGTGTCTTTTGATTATTCAGCCCTTGTTGCTGCCAGCTTGTTTGACTGACAGGTGTCAGTCAGACAGGAAAGCCTATGTTAGTCTCCTGTTATTTATTGTTTCAAATACACATTTGATAGAAACAAGTCTTATATTTAGACAAATGCTGTGTCCCTCCAAGTAGACATAGTTTGTATTCATTATTTAATCTATGATTTCAAATCCCAGCAAAGCAGTTTTTGCCAACCATTGTTGCGCTGGCCTTGCTGCTTTTTACAAGATAACTATTTCTTATGCACAGTGTATCTAAACAGGCTAGCTTTTCTGCCAAAACGATGAATCCGCTTTGCTCACATCAGTGTATTCTCTTTTGCACTTCTTTGCTTAAGCTGATCATCCAATCAGAGTGATTTCTCTACCCAATACCCTTGACTGCTGATTCATCAGGATCAGTGAGCCCGAAAAGTCACTGACCCCAGATGACACACACCGTGAAGCCTATGGCCATCGTGGCTCACAGAGTCCCTCGACATGGGATGCTAAGGGGACAGTGATGGTCAAAGTAACCGCAGCTTCCAGCTAAAGGGCCGGGACCAGGGTCATAACAGATGGGCTCAGCTAGACTGGGCTTAGACAGTCTGAGACAGCGAGCTTGGTGTGACTGGGGGCCCGTGGTTAGCCAACTGCAGCCGGGTATCTATGGCCCGGCGTTATTCCTATACCTCCTTAATCCAGTATAGAGGACTTAAGCTCCTTTGTTTGCTCATTTGACTGTGTGGGTGCCATATCCCAAAGCTGGGCGTAGGATTAGTCAGGCATTGTGTCAGTTGCTTGTGATGATGCCGGGAAGGGGGATGGGGCTGCTTGATTAAACAGCAGCAGCAGCAGAAACAACAACAAGAGCTTTCATTTGAGGAGGGACTCTGCCGAGGTAGGAGGGATCCCATGGGGACAGCGGAGCTGATTCTATAAAATCCATGGGTTAGCAAAGCTTTATATAAAATCAGTTGGCTCATTTTACCTTGGGAAAGCCAGCAGGAGAGGTGTTTAAGTCATCGAACAATGCAAAGAGCGTATGCGAAAAGGCCATTCATGCCATCCCCTTTGATGTGTACATACATATATCGTGAGCCAGCGCCGGCTGAGAAGCATGACAAATCACTGGAGAGAGTTTCCTCTCTGCACCTTTTTCCACGGGGTTGGGCTGGCAGTCAGGGTATAGCACTGGTGGGAGGTTTTTGGCATTCCTTTTGGAGCTCTGCACTTGACCTACTTTTCATTAATGGGATGCTCTGCGAAAAAAGAGAGCTGTTTAGCCTGTGATGAAAAGCATAATGACATTTGGTTAAAGGCAATGGACAGAGAGGATGCATTCCAATCCATTGACCCCCGCAGGCGTCTCGCCTATTGTGATGGGGTGAGGCTGTGGGTTGGAATACTGGCTGAGTGGCGAGCTGGAAGAGCTCAGTGACACAAACACCTTTTGAAAAATGTTTGGCGAAAGCACTGCTGGGAGACTTTCAATGCCCTCGCTCATGAATCCACAAAAATGCAATTTCTGAGATGCTGAGAACTTAAAGTCTTCGGGGATATATTGTATGAAGTGTATTCCCATCCATCACGCTGGGTGGAGATGAGCCTTAGGTGGAGAGATTCCCCCAAGTTGGGCTCAGGCTGCTGCTGCAGGTAAAAGAGAAACATGAACACAGAGCAAAAAGAGAGCAGCGAAATACAACAGAGATGTGGCAATTAGAGACTCTGGATTTCGAGGTCCACCTGGCATCAAAGAGAATAATTCAGGTCCCACCCCTATTCCTTTATTTGATTATGGACGTTCTGACCTCTCATTGCCGCAGCCGCTATGTGTTTCACCAATTATCCCTGCGCTGTGAATGCACTAGATGAGTTGTCAGAGCATGAAAGGTGACCAGCATTCCTAATGTTGTGTCTCAATCTGCAAATTATTCACTCCAACTCATAAATATATGATGGCGGTACCTCACAGCGGTGTATTGGATTTGGATTTCTTTAACTACTGCAGCAGTTAGCAGGGCTCAGTCTAACTCCTGTCTGTAATCACTTTACAGCAGTACGTGTTGCAGCATTCCATATCCATACACAGCGGTTACAAATTATATGAAAACTTGCAACAGAATAGCATCATCATAAAGGCCATTCCCTGCACGGTTAAGTAAAACTGAATTATGTTATGCATTGAGATGCTGACTTGAGGAAATTCATATTATGCATTATTAGGCAGCAATGAAGGTGCATTATATTCTATAAGAGGACAATTTTACTGTCAACGGTCTATGATTGATCTGTTAATGCCCTTTCTTCCACAATGAGCAATGTTGTTGTTCAAACACTTCTGAAGTGAGGGTTACACCTGTCTGTTGATTTAAAAAGAGTATTGGAAATTATCAATGGTGGTTCAAAAAAGAAAACGTTTGGGCAAAACTCTTACAAATTGCTTGATAAGCAAGACTGTTTTGGCTAAATATCTGTGAAAAACTGGGTCTTTAGTATCTTAAATTTGACTCTTATTACAGAAATTTTAAGGGTTATTATGTTTGGCAAGGAAAACTGTCATTGATCATCGTAAAAATCTACAAATCAGCATGAAAAAGAGCGAAGAAAATATTTTGAAAATATCTAGGAAAACTTCTCCAAACTCATCTTAAATCAGTCTCCATATTTTTGTCAAATAAGGAGATAATTAACTCAAATAAATAAACACATAAATAAATAAATAATGATATTTTCATGCAGAATTAAACATATTGTCAATATTAAGTTTTGATTATAAATGCATTCCTCTCACCCTAATTGTTAAAAGTTTATTTAATGATTAGAAATACTGAGATGTAAAGTGAAAAAAAGGCCTGCTTTTGTGTGTTTGTTTGTGCGTGTGTGTATGTGTGTGTGTGTGTGTGTATGTGTGTGTGTGTGTGTGTGTGTGTGTGTGTGTGTGTGTGTGTGTGTGCTCTTATATGCATGTGTCATGTATGATTATGCCTAAACCTTATCTGGGGACTGTGCACTTTGGTCACATGTCTCTGGCAGTAAATATTTGGGGGTCTTGATCCAAGAATGTTGGGAGACCCTGCAATGTTTATCCAGAGCTTGTCTCTCAATGGCATTGTGTAACCAGGGCCTACAGGGCCGATCGCTTGGCGTCTGCCGTTGGACTCAGGAAGTGATGGTCCAGATGGGCTGACATACAGGACAAACTCACTTTGTCTTCTGTGATGCCATTCTCTCTGTAACAAACCAAAGCTAAGCATCCTGCATGTGGACTGGATGCAAATGGACAAAAAGTACAACACGAATATCTTGGCTGGGTTATCGGTAGGATGCCAATCATCAAATGAAATGCATAAACTCCGAAGAGAATAAATAAATTAACAGATGAAATCATCACCTTATGCATCAGCAAAGAATTGCTAATTAAGACTCTTTCACACACTTAAACTGGAAATAATTGCCAATCCTTAAATTTATAATTTTAACAACCAGAAAAAAGGTTATATCAATAGAATCTTCCTAAAATTATTTCAAAGTGTAGACTGTACATTCTTTCTCTTTTTTTCTAAATTAAAGGTCTCCTGTCATTAGATGCTAATTTAGTATTTTTGCTGTAGATTTAGGTTTTTGACACGTAAATTAATGAATAACAGTAACCCAAATCTTTTTTTTATTTGAGATTATATTAGATAACACGAAGTTGACTGCGATGTTTGTAACTAATTCATTTACAATATACACAGTAGTAAAAAAAATTAAGAATTTGCATCTTGTGTCATTTGGACTGTGGCCAGAAGGGGGTACAGTGAGCCCCCTGAAGTTAAAAAATGTAATCTAATCCTTCCGTCCATCGTCTGCCACTTATCCTGCACTCAGGGTCACTGGAGCCTATCCCAGTTGGACTGGGATAGGGCCACATATACATACTCCCAAATTTTTCCTGCCGCATGTTATTGGGTTGTGGGAGGAAACCACAGAACCCGGAGAAAACTCGGGGAGAACTCCATGCAAACTCCACACAGAAAAGTCGCCTTGTCAGAATCGCACCAGGGTCCTTCGTGCTGTGAGGCCGAAGCGCAAAACACTGCGCCACAGTATAACATAATTACACATCCCAATAGACACATTTTATTTCTATTAGTAATTCTGTTTTACAATGATTATAATGTTAAACAAATGCATAAATCCAATGCCCAATTTAACATTTTTAAAAGGTACTGGAATATAATGTTACTACATTTACTATATATAATGGAATAATGTCTCCCATTACTAATTGCTGGGTGTATTTCACACAATGATGGCTAGGAGGTACAATGAGCCTTTTTCAGTGAGACACTGTACCACGATTCTCACTGAAGGCCTATTCTGAAGGCCTTATTCCTTACATTAGGGGGATCTCTGGTCAATTGCTGAAGTACTCGCTTACTGAGATTGAAAGCAAAATTTGTGAATATATAACCTAAAAAACACCCTGACATTGAATTCCTATTTTTTTCTAGTATTGTCTGTCATTGCCCATATACAGAATTACACTGGCAATGTGCATGGTGAATAAGGTTCGTGAGGAAGCCCCAGCCACTTTTGAAGAGTGTCTCTGTTTTTCCTCATCAGATCACATCATGAGTGTGATGCCCAATGCCTAAATACCAGTTCAGCCATATTGACTTATATATATATATATAGTTATATATATATATATATATATATATATATATATAACTATATATATATAGTTATATATATATAAACAAAATGGTAGGATAGATGTTTCATAATGTTTTTCCTGTCTCAACCTCCTCCTCTCCCTCCTCCTCCGTTTTTTTTTTCCTTTCCTCTCTCTCATGCTCTTATTCCCTCTCTCTCATTTGCTATTTGAAGCAACTATTAGTGTTTTAACACCACAGGAAAGCGGCTTCATTGAAATGCAATGAAAACTGCACAGAGAAGGCAAAGTTAACTAATGGGCTCAAATTTTCAAACGAATGCAAGATTAAAGTCAATTGAATCTCCCATTGGGTTTTGACTGAAACCCTTTGAAAAGAAGCCCCACAGTGGGTTTCAGAAATGAAAAATAGGGCTTGTTCTAAAATATTAATAACATTTTATACCCTCATTATAACAAGCAATAACATTTGTTCAGAAACTTACTTCTGTCTTTACCTTGAGGTGGCTGGCGAGCCGAGCATCGGTCGGGAAGGTGGTCGGCATGGCTCACCTTGGCCTCCGAAACATGTTGGTCGCCGACATATCACATGGCAGGATTTCATTACGAATGGACTAGATTCATATTTGATCTGCTCCTTTTTCTTTTCTTAAAACAGGCCACCGTTCACTAATGCTTCATGGTGAGCGTTTTTCAAAGCCGTGATCCAGTTCAAATGACTGAGAGGGAAGACATTTCCTGACAATATTATTGCTGCCAAAAAAAAAAAAAAAGAAGAAGACTAAGAAAAGAGTGTCAGGAAGTAAAGAATAACCAAACAGAAGAAAGTGATTTGAAGCAAAGGGGGGAAGGTGTTGTCTGACTCGAAACCTTAGAGAGAGAACCACAAGGATTCCTTGGAGGGCGCTTTTTTTTCTTTCTCCTTCCTTTGCACTATTATTTAAGACGCATACACAGCAGATCCTGCATCAACTATGATGGCCTACTTTTTCAACTTTATATACCATGAATTAAATATATTTCACAATACGTGCCCACGTTCCTGTGGAAACGAAGCACGCGTGATAAACGAACAACACAGGAGACATTAGGGGAAAGTTGCTCTCGTTCTTCGAAGACAGAAAACACCCGCGCGAGCGCACTTGCTCTCAGTCTCTGCAAGCGTCTGGAGGATTTAAATGTGTCAAAAATCACATTTGAGCCTGAGACAAAGAGCAGCAGGCCCGCAGGAGTGACAGGAGGAGGCTCTGGAAACTCTTCTGCCGCCTGTAATGGGCTAGAAGTCATTAAAAACATCACTGCCGGCCTAATTAAGACGGGACATCTGGTCTTTCCTCACAGAATGGATCGCAGCAGAGTACAAATATCTCCTATGACAAGTTGAGAGGTGTCATACATCTCAGTGATCGTCAATCAACATGGGACTTATGGAGCGCTTTCATCATTAACGAGCAAATGCTTTGTTTTTGCTGTATGAAAGAAAACAGTTAGACCAAAAAAAGAACGAAAATGATACAGAGGTTTTTTGTTTTGTTTTGTTTCTTTTTTTTTCCTGTGTCTTCCAATGCTGCTCAATCTCCCTTTTATGTTGCTGCCAATTAGTTGGAATAAACTTTACTCTGTCTTTGATGATATCAGTCTATGCATGGACCAAAAGTTGGCTTGAGATTTCTTCTCTGAATTCGGTCATCTTCCATTAAATGGGTCAATCGCTTATTTTTTTAAATTTACCCCCCCCCCTTTAAGCAAAACTGGATTAGCACATAAGGAGGAACTGCGAGAGGCCAATATGAAAGTACAATAACAAAAATCATACTTGATGTATTCAGTGTAATTCAATTAGGTGCGAGTCTTCAGGTAAATCATAACTTAAATTACATTAGGCAATGCAACCATCTGTTTATGGCACATCACCTGCTCCTCAGACAGGCGGATGCATCGAGCGGGTGCTCAAAGATTTGAAAGACAATGGACACTGCCATTTTCGGAGGCCACTTTTCAAAATCTGCATGGACCGCGGCATCTGCTCGCTTATGGAAAAATCGGATTTGCAATGCGTGTTTTGAATAAATCAAGTTTCGGTATCCATGGTCCCCGTATGCTTGTACAAGTCTTGCTATGCTAGCGGCTTGATCTCTACACATGCACGAATATACACACCTTCTAACTGTCCAGCAGATGTCACTTTTTAAAGGTTAAATGGGTAGAACGAGGCCATGAGCCCCTCCCCCAACATTAATTGGTAGAGTTCCTTGTCAAGTGTAAAAGGAAAAATTTGATCTTTTTTACTTTTACTGGCCTTCACTGGTATAAATATTCTACCATTTTCCATTATTATGTTATTATGTCTAAACAGCCACATCGTGCTGCATCATGTCCCTGATCAGGTACCTTCTAGGTAAGGAAATGAGGAGTTTTGGGTTATTTTTTCAAAACCCTGTACCTGCTGCATCCCATCACCTTTGCTGGCACTTCGCATCCACGGCTTTGTCTCATTATGCATCACGTGGCGGGCTTGATTTCTACACGCAGGGTTGAAGCAAAACACTTTTTTTTTTTTTTTCCAAACCATAAAAGAATGTAGTCAGACACTGAAGGAGCCAATGCATGAAAATAATTGGAGCCCAAGGGGTAATATTTGTTCTCCTGAAATAATAATTATTCTTATGGTCTTTGTGTGCCAATGCGCAGCCACAGAGGGAGAGCAGAAGCCAGCATTATGTTTTCATCAATAAGTGTGTGTGGAGGCAGCTGTATTTCATGCATGTCACCAGCTTGCCTGTTTACACCATCAACATATTCTCCTCATTTACCACCCACTTCAACACAGGCCGTGTTGGAATACCCGGGTATCTGGAGGGTTTCCCTTTTTTTAACACCTTCATCAGAGTATTTGTTAAAACCTGTTTCGAGAGAATGGACGGTGGAGGAGCTCATCGCTTTTATTTACCCGGGAAGCGCCGAAACGCAAGACCTTATTTAAGATGAAAACTAAATCACTAGTAGAATCATACCTTCATACCATGTCTCCTTCTATCTCTGAGGCAAAAGATCCAGGTACCTCTTTTACTAAGTGTGTATGTGTGTGTGTGTGTGGGGGGGGGGGTGACAGTCAGAGGCCTTTGCGTCTTTACAGAAACGTGGGAAAGTGTTACATTGACTGCGTAATTGTGTACAAAAAAGTCAGGTCTGAGTTAGCCTAAACTGAAAGTACACAGTGATTGGCTTTGGGATACGTGATGTGCGAAAAGTGGCTCTCCGGAAAAATCCCAGCTTTCATGCCCAGGAGAGCAATATAGGATTGGTCATTAAGGTCCACTCATAGGTCTGAGGTCATGTTACATTAAGGATAACACAGCTTTGAGCAGAACACTTCCTTTTGAAAAAATGAAAATTGAAGGAAACATATATTCCATCCATAATCAAACAGACGCAATCTATAATTAGCCAAATATTTGCCATTGTTTTACTTTGGTTGATTACTTGTTTTTTTGGTCGTTTCTGATTAATCTAGGAAAATTTAGTCCATGGCAAGAAACAGCTGAAACTGCTGAAATTGTGCTGAAATTCCGCAAAAAAAAAATTAAAAAAAAGCGATCAAGAATTATATATTCCCATAAAAATTTAGCAAATTTGTGTCATTTTTAATTCAGGGAGTGTGAAGCCAGATAGTATAGGATGCTGGCTTGTAGGACGACTCTGGTGACAAGGATGATCAAGTGGCCAAAGGCAGAGCAGAGGACAAAGTGGTGGAAGCTGAAAAGGGCAGGGTTTTGTATGGTTTTCAAGGAGGAGTTATGAAAGGCTCTAGGTGGTCATGGAGAGCTTCCAGATGACTTGACAACTACAGCTATTGTGATCAGGGAAACAGGTAGGAGAGTACTTTATGTGTCATCAGGAAGGAAAGTAGATAAGGAGACTTGGTGGTGGAATAAGAGAGTGCAGGAGTATATACAGAGAAAGGGGTCAGTGAAGAAGAAGTTGGGAACTGAGGGGACTGAAGAGAACAGACGGGAGTACAGGGAGATACAGTGTAAGGTAAACATAGAGGTAGCAAAGGAAAACAAAGGGCGCACAATGACTTGTATGCTCGGTTGGACAGTAAAGAGGTAGAGAATGATTTATACAGGTTGGCAAACAGAGAAATAGAGATGGAAAGGATGTACAGTAGGTCCAGGTGATTAAGGATAGAGAGGGACATGTATTGACAGATGCCACTAGAGTGATGGGAAGATGGAAAGAGTACTTTGAGGTGCTGATTAATGAGGAAAATTAAAGAGAGGGAAGGTAGAAGAGGGGACTACTGTAGACCATAAAGTAGCACAGATTAGTAAGAGTGATGTGAGGAAGCCATTGAATAGGATGAAGAGTGGAAAAGCAGGTCCTGATGATATACCTGTGGAGATATAGAAGTATTTAGGAGAGTAAGCAGTAGAGTTTCTGGCTAGATTATTCAACAGGATCTTAGAGAGTCAAAAGATGCCTGATTTTTAAGAAAATTTTACATGTACAGAATTGCAGTAACTATAGAGGGATAAAGTTGATGAGCCATACAAGGAAGGTATGGGAAAGAGTGGTGAAAACTAGACTGAGAGCTGACGTCACCATTTGTGAGCAGAAAGAGTACTACAGATCCAGTATTTGCTTTGAGAATTCTAATAGAGGACTACAGAGAAGCTCAGAGCTGCACTGTGCTTTTGTAGACCGAGAAAAAGCATATGACAGGGTGCCAAGAGAGGAACTCCGGTATTGCATGAGGATCTCTGGAGTGGCAGAGAAGTATGTTAGACTCGTGCAAGACATGTATGCTTGCTGTGAGACAGTGGTGAGGTGTGCTCTCGGTGTAACAGAAAAGTTCAAGGTGGAGATTTGACTTCATCTGGGATCAGCCCTGAGCCCCTTTGGCAGGGTTAGCAGATTAGCAGGGAACAGGTTGAGGAAAATCTAGAGATGGGGAGGCTATGGGGAGAGGAGATCAAGAAGTTGGAGGATTTTGATCACTTAGGGTCATCAGTCCAGAGTATTCGAGAGTGCAGAAAAATATACATATATATATATGTTCTGCACTATATATATACAGAGAGAGAGAGAGAGAGAGAGAGAGAGAGAGAGAGATTACTGTAGTAATTGATCTAACATTATCGTATATAAGTACATGCAAGACAAAAACAATAAAAAGTAGAATGTGACACTATCACTTCAACCAGGAAGCAACTCAAATCTTTTCTATGGTTTGGAATATTCTGCTGGCTCACAACTATAGTAATGCAGTAAATTGTCTCTTTCATTGAAATTTCCAGGATATTTTAATGATTTTACTTCAAATTTCCGATAAGGTGGAGGGTCGTTCTGAGTAGGAACACACTTTCAATCAATATATCCTTTGCCAGACCTTGGAGTCGGAGCCATAATACATGAGTAAAAGAAGCTCTTATATCGTCTAAAATAAGGCAATTTGTATGTAAATGGCCAATAAAGCAGAACTTTAACAAATGCATAAGCTTTCCTGTTATTGACACGTGGTAGTCAAGACTCGTTTAGCTGCCTGATGGCGGTCGTCTTTATCTCCACAAGTATTTGCTTATCCTCTCTTATAATAATGTTCCCTGGTGGGAGATAAATATCTGCTGTGGCGGTCTCTCACATAGCTGCGCCTAGTTATTTAGCCAGGTAGGCTAATTCCTCCACGCACACTGAGCTGCCACATGATATTAACTGCAAGCAAAATATCAATTTCAAATTGAACCCAGGATGCATTATTGATTGACCCCTGATATTATTCTTGCAGAGCAAGTGCCATTGGGGTATTGTTTAATATGAATGATAATGTCGAGCCTGGGTGAGGAAATAAGGTCCCAGTGTCCAACCTGCCTGTGATTGGCTCCATTGATACTGTGGAATTGTGAGGGAGGAAATACTGGAGCTCATCTTCCTTCATTATTACATCCATAGACGGGTATGTTTGGAGAATTTTACTTTGCCAGATAACCTGACTTTGATTCTATTTCATTGTTTCGATGCAACTTCTCTTCCTTTATTGCTTATTTTCTCAGTACAAGGACGATTTTGCCAATTACCTCCTGAGATACTATTTTAGACCACATATCACATTACAGCAATCATGTATTATTAATATAGATGTTAACATAGCCCCCGTTAGAGAGAGGGAAACATCTGTGGGTGTTTCAAATACTGATGGCTCGTCTTGGATTTTTTTTCTCTCTCTTGAACTGAGACAAAGTTATAAACAAAATTTGACCTGTCTAACAACTGACAGAGTGGAAACCAATATTGAACGTCCATATAAACTAACACCTTGATTTATTCAAAAACTGAAGAGAAAAGGGAGGTCCGGACATTCCTTGTGAAGGCCAGAAGAAATAAGAGAGTGCCCCCTCCTCTGTCTAATGGGTCTGACTGATGATTGAAGGTCTTGAAAGGCAAAGTATTCAATGTCAAACACAGACATGCTGATCGGTTGGAAACCATGGATATATTAAGGTGGAGGAACCAGGCATCCATTTCTTTTTCTTCTTGTCCATGGTGAGGTTGCAGTGGTCGTAGGCAGAGTAGGTCAAGCCAGAGGTCAATAACCCTATCAACACTTAAGCCAAATACAAGGAAACTGAAAGGTGTTCCCAGGCCAGACTACATATATAATCCTACTGTAGTATTCTAAGTCAACACCCGGGCCCTCTTGTTCATGCTTGAAATACTCCTCACAGGGAATGTCCAAGAGGCATCCTCATGAAATCCCAGAACTGCATCATCTAACTCCTCTTTCCTTGTCCCAACCATTCTCCTCACTGCCAAAGAGTACCTAAAAATCTTGGTCCCCACCACCTCCAGCTCCCCTTGCTGTCTTTTCTTCAGCACCCCTGTCTCAAAACCAGACCTGAGCATTTTACATCCTGCGGGTTGCATCTGGCCCTTTGGACGACCCTGTGAGATCAATCAAAACATGAATGAAAAAACATTTGTAATATATGTTACACATATTCACAAGTATGTTGCTTTAATTTTAATAAAACAGTGCTTTTTTATATTTGGACATTAGGACACACATATATGACATGGGTGCGTGAACTGAGATAACTGCTGCAAGCCAGTTAACCCTCAAAATGTCAGCTCACACCTAAAAAAGAAAAGTTTATGCAGAATGCCACATTGCCATGCCAGGACATGCACCACTAAAATTTTACTTACTGAAGTCAAAGGTAAGTCAGTATGCTAAGTTTGTGGTACACAGGTTGTGGTGTGCAAGAATTACAATTTGAATCATCACAAAACACGATTTTGTATCAGAAACAATACAAAAACTTGTATGATGAAGAGCGTGGAAGGATGTCAGATGCTTTGCTAGCTAAACTGCAAAACCTACATTTTTTTTACAAGGCTTTGCATACCCAGAAATGCAGTTATCAACACAAGTTACATCATATCCCACAATATTGCCAGAAAAAGTATGCTGTTTTCAGATGGAGAGTTTATTACGGAGTGTTTTTGGACTCTACAGCACTAATAGGCCTGGAGAAAAAGCACACATTTGAGAGCATGTTTCTCTTGCAACAAACTATGGCACTGAAGAGGAGGGCATCAGCTGAAGGACAGAAAGGTCCTTCTTAGAACTTAGAATATTTTTCTCCAGCTTTGGGTGAGAGCTGCGACATTCTAAACACTGTCTAGTTAATCATCTTGTTACGTGGGATAATGACAGACTCTAAAATCATGTTCACAGACATCCTTATTGATGACGTTTAACAAATCCAGATATACCTATCACTGGAGACCACCTCTCAGCTGTCCTTTGCATATCCACTTTAGTTATTCAGCCAGATTTCAATGCACTTGTTCAAACCCAAGCCTCACTGGATTTCTCTCACTGAACAAGTACAATGAAGTGAAAAAAAAAAAATCAAAAGCATTATTTACTATTTGTATGAAATTGATCAATTTGTGAAGATCAACAAGTTAAATAAAAAAATCAATCACAGTGATGTGATGATTGGTTCTGTTTTCACTATTTATTACTTCTTCGTCTCCTTTCGGCTTTTCCCTTTATGGGTCGCCACAGCGAATCAACCTTCTCCATCTAACAATATTCTCTGTATCCTCCTCTCTCACACCAACTACCTTCATATCCTCTCTCACTACATACATATCTTCTCTTTGGTTTTCCACAAAACCTCCTGCCTGGCAGCTCCAATTACAGCATCCGTCTACCAATATATTCACCATCCCTCCTCTGTACATGTCTGAACCATCCCAGTCTGGTTTTTCTGACCTTCTCTTCAAAATATCTAACATGGGCTGCTCTTCAGATAGATTCATTCCTGGTCCTATCCATCATGGTCGCTCCCAAAGAGAACCTTGGTATCTTCATCTCTGCGACCTCTTGCTCTGCCTCCTGTCTTTTCCTCACTGGAACTGTTTCTAAGCCATACAGCATTGTTGGTCTCTCCACGGTCTGTCTTGTACACCTTTCCTTTCATTCTGGCTGATAGTCTTCTATCGCATAGTACCCCTGACACTTTTCTCCACTCTTTAAAACCTTCTTGAACCCATCTCTTCACTTCTTTTCCACACTCTCCGTTGCCCTGGAATCCTCCAACTTCTTGATCTCCACTCCCTGTAGCCTCGCCGTTCTACCGGAGTTCCTCTCATTCACACACATATACTCTGTCTTGCTGCGACTAACTTTCATTCCTCTCCTTTCCAGCGCATACCTCTACAGTACCTCTAGATTTTCCTTTACCTGTTCTCTGCTCTCACTACAGATAACAATGTCATCTGCAAACATCATGGTCCATGAAGATTCCTGTCAAACCTCATCTGTCAGCCCGTCCATCACCATTGCAAACAAGACGGGGCTAAGAGCTGAACCCTGATGGAGTCCCACCTCCACCTTGTGGAACACCTTACCACAACACATTTACAGCTCTCATTTATGTCCCGCTCCAGTCTAACATACTTCTCTGCCATTCCAGAGTTACTCTCTCAGCACTTCTGGATCTGCAAAGGCACAATGCAACTCCTCTCTGAACTTTTCTTGACTTTTCTATCAATATTCTCAAAGCAAATATCGCAGTTGTTGTATTCTTTCTTGGCACAAAACCATACTGCTGCTCAAAAATACTTACATCTGCTGTGAGTCTAGCTTACAGTACTATTTCCCATAACTTCACTGTATGGCTCATCAGCTTGATCCCCCTGGTAGTTACCACAATTCTGCATATCTGCAGACCTTGTCGTTAAAAGTCTGTTCCAGCACACATTTCCTCCATTCCTCAGGCATCTTTCACTTTCTAAGATCCTGGTGAATAATCAATGAAAAACTATACTGCTACCCCTTGAGAAATTTCCATACCTCCACAGGTATATTAGGACCATCTGCCTTTCCACTCTTCATCCCCATCAATGCCCTCCTCAATTCAGCTTTCCTAAGCTATGCTACTTCCCCGTAGTCCATAATGACCAACCCCTCTACCCTTTTCTCTCTCTCATTTTCCTCATTCAATAACTCTAAAAAGTATTATTGCCATCTTCCTATCACACTCAGGCACCTACATTTTGCTCTGTATCCTTCACAACCCAAACCTGCATGAACTTCCCAACACTATCGCTCTGTTTCCCCAACCTGTATAAATTATTCTCTCTCTTCTTACTTTTCAACCTGGCAGATATGTCATTATACACCCATTGTTTGGCCTTTTCCACCTCTAGCATCAACTTTCCCTGCATCTCTCTGTACTCTTGTGTGCTCTTTCCATTTTCTCCGTATATACCCTGGCACCTCCTCATTCCACCCCCAAGTCTCCTTATCTAATTTCTCTTCAGATGAAACACCAAGTCCTCACCTATAGGTCTTCCTGACAAACTCCACAGTTGTCCAATCAGCTGGAAACACCCCCTGACCACCCAGTGACTTTCTCAAAACCACACAACACTTTTCCTTGTTTAGCTTCCACCGTCGTGTCTTCTACCCTGCCTTTTTTCTCTTCATCTTCCTTGCAACCAGAGTTATCCCATAAGCCACCGCCCCATGCTGTATGGATACAACTACTTTGGAGGGACTGATCTCCTTCAGATTTCACCATCTATACTATATGTAGCCCACCTGTGTGCTGCCACCTCTGTTCTTATATGTAACTCTGTGGACCTGCCTCTTCTGGAAGTAATTATTTACCATTGCCACACCCATTTCTTTTTTTCACAGACTACAATCATCTGTCTTTCTGGGGTATAATCCTGGACACCATACGACCCCATCACGTCTTCATCCCACCTATTGCCTACATGTTCACTGAAGTCTGTAGCAATTGCCACTCTCTCACCTCTGAGGATACACTGTATCACTTCATCGAATTCACTCGACAAACAACTCTGAGTACCCCACCTTTACTTTCTAGCATCAGACTCATCACTCAAATCTTTTCACTTCACTGCTCAGTGATCACATCACTGAGATTGAGATGTGATACAATCTTGAGGATCTCCTCATTCACAAAAAATAGGATCAGCCCTCCAATCCTCATACTGGACACAATGCAGTTACCACCTGGAGATCCTGACCATGATGACCATGTACAGGTTCACCGACAAACATCCAAAAGAACACAACACCCAATAAAAGTATTGTTGTGGTGTTGAGAAAACACAACCAAAGGGTGAGTTGTGTGTTTGAAGGACAGTCTGGCATCTTCACCTCCAACACCAACTCCCAGCTGCTGCTACCAGCAGGTGATGATCTCGGAGGATGGTGGCTCCTCAAAGCTTCTCCTGCCTTTGGTGGTCGGGCACGGTCTTCCCTTTACTGTCAAGGCACTTTGCTATTCTGCAGTGCCAGTCGTCAGGCTTCTATATTCATTTTCAGTTTGTATGAAGGCGGTGACTTCAGGAAGAGCTCAGTTCTGTTTTGCGCAGTTACTCCCTGTGGGAAGTAATTAGTTACACTACTGATTTTTGTATTACTCTGCAATGTCACCTGAGAAGCAGTCACATAATTGCCAGTTAAGACTCTAGTCTTGAACTTTATATATTAATTGGCCACAGATCAGTGCAAAGTCATGAACTAATGAGGAGGACATGCAAAAGGTCTTTTTCTTTTATGCTTTTTGATTAAGTTACAACACAAAGCTGACATCAGCTTTGTGTTGTTGGTGAAGGAAAAAAAGTCTGAAAACAATAAGTCAAGCTTGTTTTATTTTAACACACTGCAAGGTACGACACCCTCTGGCCTTCGACAGCCAAATATAGGAAGAAGAAATGATGGAAATTGAATAATTTGGTAGAATATTATATTCATGTATTTATTTATACCATATTGGTATGGGTGTGTGTGTGCTATATACATAGTTGTAATGAATCTGTTAAATCTGTTAGAGGAAAAAGTGAAAACAGTCTTCTTGCAGTTTGAAAAAAATTGCACTTTAGCTGACCATGGATATCAGAAGGTCAAATTGTGGCATTATTAGTATCAGAATTATCAAAAAAGATATGATTAAACAAACAAATAAATAATGACATGGTACAGATCCTGTTTTGAGAGAGTATATTCTCAATGGGTGGCATGGTGGTCCAGTGTTAGCACTTAGGCCTCACAGCATGTAGGACACTGTTTTCCCGGGGTTCTTCGGTTTCCTCTCACATTCCAAAAACATGGTCAAACAGATTTGTTGGAAAAAATTGGGAAAATTGCCCGGAATGAGTGAGTGAGTTGTCTGTCTTTGTACGTGGCCTGTGGACCTGTATATGGCTTTGTATGGGCCCTTGTGGACCAGTCCAGAGTGTACCTCGTCCGATGATAGTTGAGATAGGCTCAGGCATCCAGCATCCCCCATGACCCTGAGTGCAGGATACGCAGTAGAAGATGGATGGATGGATGGATGGATGGATGGATGGATGGATGGATGGATGGATGGATGGATGGATGGATGGATGGATGGATGGATGGACTTTCCAAATTGCCTCTCACAGCAACAAACACACTCATAGACTTGACATCTGGCTGTAATAGTTTCAGAACTGTAATAAACTTAACCGCCTAATGACATCAACTCTCCCTGGCCAAGGAAGGCAAGGTGGGTGCTAGCAGTTCTGGCCCACATTACCATGTGGGCCAGAAGTTTAAGCCAAAGAAATCCAGGAGCATGGTTATCAGGAAAGGTAAACTGACGAACTGGGTCACGCTGCATGTGCAAGGTGAAGTAATTCCATCCATAAAGGAAAATCCAACAAGTGCCTCGGGAAGTGGTTTGATGATTCACTAACTGATAGGAACAATATCAGCAGCACAGAAAGGCAGATGGAGGAATGGCTGAGGAGGATCGAAAAATCAGGGCTCACGGGAAAGTTCAAAGCATAGCTTTACCAATGTGGATTGCTGAGAAGGCTTATGTGGCTGTTGACGGTGTATGAAAGTCCTATGACAATTGTTGAAGGAGTGGAGAGGAAGATCAACAAGTACCTTCAGAGGTGGCTTGGAATCCCTCCAACCTTCATTTCGGTAGGCCTCTACATAATGTTAGGGCAGCTCGAACTTCCTCTGTCATCCGTGGCGGAGGAATTTAAGGTAGCAAAGTGCAGCCATAATGACATACAGAGACTCCCAGGAAGAACAAGTTAGACAAGGATCCTCACAGGATGCAAGTGGGTAGCTGACTCATCTGTAGCACAGGCTGAAAGTATGTTGAAGCACTTAACATTATTGGAACGGCATGCACAGAAAGACATGGTATTTGAACTTCCCATGACCAGCGATAGGGGAAGGCAGGATCTAAGGAGAAATGGGCCATGATCCAGGGGGAAATATGGAACCTGGAGGAGGAAGGATGAAGGGCAAGGGCAATGGAGCTAGCGTCCCAGGGAGCATCGACCAAATGGGACCTACTCAAGAGGAAGATCACTTGGGGAGATCTATGGATACAGGAGCAATTCCACATCCCATTCATGCCCTGTCAGTGTATGATACACTCCCGACTCCAACAAAACCTGCGCAGGTGAGGCATGAGGGAGGACCCATCATGCAAGCTCTGTGGGGAGAGGGAAACCATGACACACATCCTGTCAGGATGTAAAACAGCACTTGTCCAAGAAAGATACAGGTGGGGCTATGACAAGGTGCTCGTAACACTCGCTGATACCCTGGAGCAAGAGAGACGAAAGAAACACCAACTATATGGGAGCACAATACCATCAGTCAAGTTTGTAAGTGAGAGACAACAGCCACAGATCACAGCATCAAGAAGAAGTAATCTGCAGCAAAAAGCTGAATCATGGGAAATGAAGGTAGGCCTGGGGGGAGGACTGCAATTCCCCCTGGTTGTCCATACAACTCTCAGGCCAGACACGGTACTTTGGTCTGAAGAGGCAAAGAAGATCATCCTCATTGAACTTACTGTCCCATGGGAAGGGGGTTGTGAGCAGACATTTGAGAGAAACAGTGCTAAATACATGACTTGCATGACTGAGGGGGGGAAGGATGGTAGGCATGGCTCTTCCCAGTCAAGGTTGGACGTAGAGGATTCCCTGCCCAGTCAGTGTGGCGAATGCTCACAGCAATTGGGTGATGGGAGGGGAGAGAAGGACGGCAGCTCGCAGGGATGGGGGAGGCAGCAGAAAGAGCCTCTTGCTGGTTATGGAGCAGGAGAGAGGCGTTTAGCTGGAAGGCAGGAGGAGTTGATGGGCAGTGATTTGGACACCACTGCTGACCCACCAATGTTGGGCGTGTTGTGGTTCAGGGTTGAAACACCCAATGATTGTTGGATACCGCCTGATGACATCAACTCTCCCTGGCCAAGGCTACATTCACTAAAAGTGAATAAAGGACAAACATCTTTGGATGTAATTGTAATCATTCAAAACCTAATCATGATGGAGCCATACATATGCAGTAAACGCAAAGTCAAAATTCTGACTTAGCTCTGTATGAAATGCTTTTGGGACACAGATATATCCCTTCTAAAAACCTCAGAATGTAACTGGACTATAAAGTTGATAAATTCTCACTGCAGTTATTACAATGTTACATCTGGATCAAAAGACTATTTTCTAAGGTTGCCAGCTTTTTAGCAGGGCCTTTTATTGTCTGAGTTTCAGCCGCATCCATTGAAAGAATTTAATTGTGGTCTGATCCTTCAGTCTGTGTTGAAGGCTGTTATTAATTCGACCAGTATGTTTTTTTAGCAGAAATGTCCATCCCGGCTGTTCAGCCTTGAGCCACATGCACATTCAAGGATTTCCCAAGTTTGTCTTTTCAAGTCAACTTCAGACGTCAGGGCTTTGAGAGATTTGAATTGAACCAGACGAGGGGAATGGAGGCTTATGTGTTTGTTTATTCAGTTTGAAATCGGTCAGTTCAATCCACTTTTGCAGAAATAAGCAGTGATTTTACTTTCCTGTATCCTTGTGTGTTTCGCTCCAGTATCCCCCATCACTACCTCCAAAATTACGTACCTTTCAATCAAAAACATGTAATAATATTTTCAAGAGATGTACCGAGGACAACAATGTTAATAGAAATATACAAAAATTTAAAAATAAAACTGCTGAGGTTTTCAAAGGATTTATATTTCTGAATTTTGATTTATCTCTGCATATTCGGTAGTTGTATGTCATTGATTGTGTGTGGTTTATGTAAATAAAGTAAGTTAAACTATCACCTCTTTTTTTTTCTTCTTTTAGATAATTTTCAAATTACATTCTCAGGTAGATTTTATGTTACTTGTTTACCTTTATCATTAATTTGTTAACCTCTGAACAAACCCTTTTTTGTTATTGGTGTAAATAAAAAGAAAAAAGAATTAGCTTCTTCGAAAATGAGTAGTTCTGGTTACCAACCACCAGAAGGTTAGGGGGTGAGTTCCCTGAACCAGCACAAACTCCAGTGGTTCCTCCTTGCAGGGGTCGAGGTCATCGTGTTTCCCTCGATGGAAAAGGCTTCTTGACAGGTGTAGACTGAATGCCAGACTGATCGGTATCCTTTTTTTTTGCGAAAAAAATTGAGAAAAAGAGCGCACATACTGCAGCGGCTGACTCACAAAAGAAGGTTAAAGGTGCAGAGTTTGATGAGGGAGATCAACACCAGTTCACCAGCTGAATAATGAGACGAGCGGGTGCCAATGGAGAAGGCACGCTGTGTCCACTACCTTAAATGGCCTGCCCACCCACACATTTCTGCAGCTTTCAAGCTGCGGGAATGCTTGATTAAGAGGAGGCTTGTGGGTGGCTGTTGTTTTACTAGCTATTGATCCTCCAAGCACAACTTTCCATCATGTAGAGAAGGCCAGGGCCAAAGACGACAGCTAATTAAGATGGCTAATCACTTCATTTCACAATGGCTGCAGGCTCTGTCACTCTTCTGCCAGCACCTGTTGTTTGCTATCTATGACATGATTAAAAAAAAAAGCAGATTTTTTTTTTTTCCATTCTTCATTTTCAGTGATGGTTGGAAGGTGCTAAAAGGCTGCAGACGGCAAGTTAAATTCTCCTGTACTTAGATGCACCTACAGCCGCCGCTGCTGCCAGAGCCTCACACATGAGAATTCATCCATGGATGCATCAAGAAAACCAGATGCAAATATCGGTTGTGTCCAAACCCTGGAAGTATGAGAATAGTCTTAATCTTTGAACTCAATAAGCAGCTACAAAACTGTTAATGTGTGTTTTCCGGAATGCCAGAGACCCTTTGGTCCCAACGCATTTAATTGCTTCTGTTTTGTGATACATTCAACAGATAGCAATCATGTTATAACTCTGAAATCCTCAAACAAAGCACTGCAAATGCAAGCTCTTGTTTTTTTTACAAGAGTGAAGACTCTGTCACAACAGATGAATTTTGACAGCATTCTCATTCAAGATTTTGGGTCAACTTTGGTCAAAAGTTGACCCAAAATCTTGAATCAACTTGAATGAACTTTGGTCAAAAGTTGACCCAAAATCTTGAATGAGAATGCTGTCAAAATTGAGGATTTGATCCAATAGGACAAGTGATTAGAATATTTATTTGGCATCCTTCATAAGACAAGAAAGGACATGCTTGAGCTAATTGTGAAAGTAGTTTAACAAGATAATATTAGTGTAAATATTAACATGAACCTGAAAACTGTAGAGATATCTGAAAACTAAACGAGTAGCATTCAAGGACCAGACAGTTTGCTTCTCCAAATGCATTGCCGCATCTTTGCAGCTTCAGCAGGTCAGATCGCATCCCGTAGATTTACTGTAACAACCACCTCTATCATAGGTACTGTTTCATTAGCTGGCCACTGTCATTGTGTGTTCACTGACACCATTGACCACATCACCAATGCTGCTGTTTATATCAGTGGTCAATTTGATAATTTGGCAGAAATGGGAAGAATGTACCCAAAGTTGTTTACAGTATTTGTTCCGTCTTATAGAGCGCTGTCACACCTTGGGGTTTTAAAGCAGCAGACCTGCCATGCAAGGCGCTAACCATCAGTAAGAAACTTAGATTTGGTATTTAGTCCCTTTTGTGTACAGAAAGAGGGTATCGAACTGTTAAGTTTATGATTGATCAGACGCCGGCTCTACCAATTGAGCCACAATCGCCTCAGTAAAAGTGTCTTCAGTGGCCTTCCTCTAGGCTCCTCTGTTGCTTGCTATAATGGGCCTCAAGATACATTACTAACCATTGCTATTATGAAGCTATTGAATTTAGAAACACACATTTTGCAAAATAAACCTATGTTTTGATGTTTTCTAAAATTTATTGAGAAAGTAATGGGTGTCCGTGCAATCAGGTTTTGTATGACAACAGCAAACAAAAAATTAACGTGGCCGCTCATACCGGCCACGTTGATTTTTAGTGGTAAGTCCCAATGCTGGCCCGCTGTCAGCTCCAACCGCTGGAGCTCAAAAATGGTCAGAGAGTGAAAAAGACCTGAAGACAAAGGAGGAAGTCTCTGTTGCCAATAGTGAATAGTGCAAATATTTGAAGAAAAAGCAGTGGAAATCAAAGTTCAGGATTTAAGAAATGAAAGACACAATGTGTCAGAGAAACAAAAAAGTTATGCTGTAAAGTTGGATTTGAAAAATGTGGAACAAAACTCTTTCAATCAGAGAATTAACTTCTGAATTTATAAAAAAAAAAATCAAAGTTACTTTTTGTCAAACTGATAATAATAATTTTGGCAATAACCTAAAAAAAGCACCTTTTTTAATTCAGCACAATGCATTACAAAATGTTGTCAAAACAAACATACATAAGGGCATTGTAGGATTGTATGAAATTGATCATTATAAATCAGCAAACAGATATGAATGCATAATTTGTAGTTCACATAATGGATCATTTATTACAGCATAGCTCCAGATTAAAAGACCATCAGTCTGCCAGGTACAGTAAATTTGATGGGAACCCAAGGTGTCGTCATTCTGCAAATGAGGTTCATGCTTCCCATTCTTCTGGGGCTCGAAGGCCCTCAGGACGGAAAGGGCTTGGCTTCAGACAGGGGTGGAGGGGTGACATGTGTGACAAACCAGAAAAGTCTTTACATCTCATTTTGTCATACTTTTATATGGGTGGAGTGGAGGGGTTGAAAACCCCAGTGGTAAGCAGGGTTACTTTTAAAAAGTTTAAATTAGATTTTTTAAAAGCTATCATAAAAGGTGTATTTTATATTCCGCATATCTGTAAAAGAAAATTTCAAGAATTTAGCTGAGTCAGCAAAAGAGATTGTTTGAAAAATCTAGGATTTCTTTGTGAAAATGCTTTTTGTTTAATCTAAATACAAATTCTGATTATTAAAAAAGTAGTATGTAAGAATTAGCACAAACAAAAGTAAATTCAGAATATAATAAAAAGCAACAAATAAAACTCTCATCGTCAAAAAATAATAAATGATTTGCAAAGAATCCAAAACAGTTAGGAAGACGTTCCCTCGAAATGTAAAATATTAATAGTAATGACAATTTTGATGATGATGATAAGAGGTTTCCGCTTTCATGCATAAATAAATAGATAGAAAAACTGAAACTGACAAAAATAAATAAACACCCCTCTGCAAAAAGACATAAATATTATCCAGCATTTCCCTAAAAATTTAAGATTACTTAAGGATCTGAAAGCCACTACCTGACACTATGCAACAAATAACCGTTAACTGAGCTTGACTTTGTGGTGAGAGAACCCCCATCTGAGTGACAGCTCCCTCAGGGGATCAGGTGACCAACTCAATAATAATTGCCATTTCATCATCACAGTCCAAACTTCTTGGTCATCGGGGTCTCCACTACTTGTGTGATGTCACCGACAACGCCACATCACATGACTTTCAAACAGGGCTTGAACTAGTCCTTTTCAGAATCATTCTCTGTGGGCTATTGGATACTTAAGAACACGTCAAGTGGACTTAATCTGGTTCCTGGCGGGAGGGATGTAAACATTAGTCATGGTGTGTTTATGCAAGAGGTCTCTGGTAAAATGATATTGATAAGTTCATCGAGGGAAAGCTGGCCTCAGCCTCAGTTGGGGCCCCCCATCACTTATTTTCTCTTTGGGCTTCCTGAGAGGTGATTTGTGGGCTTGGTGGGACTGCCGCGCTGCTAAGCCCTGACCTGAGCTTTTATGAAAGGGAAGTGTTCGAGGATGATTTCCCTTCTGGATTGGGGCAGGATAAGCAGTATGGCGTAAGCTGAATTACTGAGTCTGAGTGTGTGTGTGTGTGTGTGTTGGGGGGGGGGGGGGTCCACGCCTCTCCTTCATCATGTGACACAGGAGCTGCAAAACAGTTTTTAACACACACACACAACAAGTATAGTTTCTCAATGATTTAGTGATAATTAATCAAAGTATGTCATGGATGTTTTTGCAAGCTGAAAATTTTTAGTGATACTTTTTTCTTTACTTGTTTTGATAATACAGTTCTTCCAATTCCATATTTTCAACAACTGAGGTAAAACCCAGTTTGGCACCTCGACTGTATCACTCCTCTGGCACCGCACTATGAGGGGGAGGGATGAGGAAGAGTGCTAGAAGTTTAGCTGTACAACACACAAACTTAGTGAGAGATTACAGCAGCAGTTGCTTCACATCAGGTGCCGTCATCAGGGACCTAATAGAGACAGGAGAAACATGATTTGCCGCCTCTCCTCCCTCGCTGCAATCCGGGGATTGATATATTTAAAAAAAAAAGGCTGGAATAATAAAGGATGAAGCTGAGATCCAGGCTCGCGACACATAGGGCCTATCATCTTCTGAAGCCATTTCACATTCCCATCCATCTCGGGCTCCCCTAAGCTTGGCTAAGGGCTGTTTTCAAATGATGGAGAGGGAATCAAGCAGTTTGGGAGAGTAAAAAAAGATTAAAAAACTATATAAAATATGCATACACATATTTATATATATATATATGTATCTATATGTGTGTGTGTGCGTGCGTGTGTGTGTGTGTGTGTGTGTGTGTGTGTGTCTGTGTGTGTGTGCATGCATATATACATATCTATAAATATATCAGGTTTTACTGTTTCTGCAGCTGAAATATCTGATCAGCAATTACTCTTGTGGCCTATCAGAATTCAGGAGATCAAAGGTCTTGACCTCTGGCTACACAGTGCATATATATATATATATATCAACCTTCTCCATATAACCCTATTTTCTGTATCTCACACCAACTACCTTCATATTCTCTCTCACTACATACATAAATCTTCTATTTGGTGTTCCTTGAGAGCCGTAGCCTGGCATCTCCAATTCCAGCATCTGTCTACCAATATATTAAACCATCTCATTCTCACTTCTCTGACCGTCTCTCCAAAACATGTGCTCTTCCTCTGATAGTCTCATTCCTAATCCTATCCATCCTGGTCACTCCCAAAGAGAACCTTAGCATCTTCATCTCTGCAACCTCTAGTTCTGCCTGCTGACTTTTGTCATGGTAACAGCCTCTAGTCCATACAGCATCACCGGTTTCACCACTGTCTAGTACACCTTTCCTTTCATTCTGGCCGATAGTCTTCTATCATACTACACCTGACACTTTTCTCCACCAATTCTAACCAGCTTGAACCTGTCTCTTCACTTCTTTTCCACACTCTCCATTACTCTGGACTGTTGACCCCAAGTACCTGAAATCCACCACTTCTTGATCTCCACTCCCTGTAGCCTCACCGTTCCACCCAGGTTCTTCTCATTCACACACATATACTCTGTCTTGTTGTGGCATTCCTTCATTCCTCTCCTTTCTATCGCATACCTCCACCTCTCTAGTTTTTCCTCAACCTGTTCTCTGCTCTCACTACAGATAACAATGTCATCTGCAAACATCATGGTCCATGAAGATTCCTGTCAAACCTCATCTGTCAGCCCGTCCATCACCGCTGAAAACAAGAAGGGGCTCAGGGCTGATCCCTGATGGAGTCCCATCTCTACATTGAAATTCTCTGTTACCTCTACAGAACACCACACTAGTCTCACAGCTAGCATACATGTCCTGCACCAGTCTAACATACCTCTCTGCTTCTCCAGAATTAAAAATTCTTAAAAATGGGCACCATCACACTTCGTCTCCATCCTTCAGGCATATTGCCACTCTTTAAGATCCTGTTGAATAATCTAGTCAGAAACTCTACTGCTACTTCTCCTAGACACTTCCATACCTCCACAGGTATATCATCAGAACCAACTGCCTTTCCATTCCTCATCCATTTAAATGCCTTCCTCACTACGTTTTGACTAATCTGTGCTTCTTTGTGGTCAACAATAGTCCCCTCTTCCACCCTTCTTTCTCTTTCATTTTCCTCATTCATCAGCTCTTCAAAGTACTCTTCCAATCTTCCCATCACTGTTTTTCCTTTTCTACCTCTATATTTACCTTACACTGTATCTCCTGTACTCCTGTCTGTTCTATTCAGTCCCCTCAGTATCCCACTTCTTTGCTAACTCCTTACCTGTTTTCCTTCCAGATGACACCAAGTTCTCTTCTACCTGTCTCCCTGATAACATTAACTTTAGTTGTCCAATCATCTGAAAGCTCTTCATGACCACCCAGACCCTTCTCAACTCCTCCCTGAAAACCATACAATACTCCTCCCTTTTCAGCTTCCACCACTTTGTCCTGTGCTCTGCCTTTGCCCTCTTGATCTTCCTTGTCACCAGGTCATCCCACAAACCACCATCCCATACTGTCTGGCTGCACTCCCACCTACAACTACTTTGCAGTCACTGATCACTTTCAGGTTACCTCGTCCATACATGCTCCTACCTTCCCTCTCATAAGTCACCCTACGTTCCTGTCTTTTCTAGAAAAAAGTGTTCACTACAGCCATTTTCATCCTTTTTGCAAAGTCTTCTACCATATGTCTCTTTGCGTTCCTATCCTGTTTACCAAATCTGCCTATTACTTCTTCATCCCCTCTATTGCCTTCACCAACATGCCTATTGAATTCTGCACCAATTACCACTCACTTATCTCTGGGGATACTCTGCATCACTTCATCAAACTCATTCTAGAACTTCTCCTTCTCCTCAAACTCACATCCCACCTGCGGGGCATAGCCACTTACAACATTGAGCATCACATTCAGCATCACGCCTTCAATTTCCAGTTTCAGATTCATAAGTCTATCTTTTCAGCTCTAGAACATTCCTAACAAACTCTTCCTTCAAGATAACTCCTACTCCGTTTCTCTTCCTGTTAGTGCCATGATAGCACAACTTAAACTTTGCTCCTAAACTTCTAGCCTTACTACCTTTCCACCAGGTCTCCTGGATACACAGTATACCCACCTTCCTTCTCTGCATCATGTCGACCAACTCTCTATCTTTTCCTGTCATAGACCCAACATTCATAGTCCCTATTCTCAGTCCCAGAATTTTGCCTTTCCTCTTCTCTGTCTGCTTCTGAACACGCCTTCCTCCTCTCCTTCTTTGACCCTCAGAGGCCAAGTTTCCATTGGTACTCTGTAGGTCATCGGTACCGATGGTGGTCATAGTTAACCCGGGCCTTGACCGATCCAGTATGAGATTTTTATTTTTGATTTGCATGTTTGGTTTTGGCAAAAGTTTTACACCAGATGCCCTTCCTGACGCAACACTCATGACGCATTTGCCCAGGCTTGGGATCAACCCAAGGAGACACTGGCCGGCAGCCACGCTGTATACAAATATACATATTTAGTTTATTATATACATGAAATAATAAACATAGCTTGAAATCTCCTAAATCTGCTAAAATTCTCATGACATACCATAAAATCATAGCAGACCTGTAAATAAGCAATGAAATATTCCCCCGTTTGTCAAAAATTAGCTGAAATAGTAGTTTTTTTATTTTCTATTTTATTTATTGTATTTGTTTGTTTTTATATTTTATTTATTTGTGTGCTGAATTATGAATTTATTCTCTGCTATTTCTCACAGGACTCCTTTGAAACTTTGAACAAAAAAAAAAATCTCCCAATTTTTTTCATAGATCTTGTTTTGATCATTTTAAGTGAAAAGCTCATTATGCCCATCCATGTAAGTTTAACTTTTTAAATGTCAATTGAATTGTTTGGTCTCAGGGCAGATTTTTGTGGTAGCTGACCAGCCCCAGCCATAAGAAACACCAGCCAGTTAGCGTTTGAAAAGGTGACGACTGAGGATTGAAAGACTCCAGGAAGTGGTGAGCGATGAGCTGCATGTCGGGATGTATCAAATGCGAGGTCATCTGTAATTACGAGGAGTCCAGTATACGAGCACTTCCAGATTTGGGGTGCTTTTCAATCTCCATGTTGATGCGAAGGCGTGGGACACCAAAAGGCACCCTCTGCTGACTCAGGCCTGCTTCCCTTTCATTTTCAAGATTGTTTGCCTCCACGTTAGGAGCTGATTGGTGGATCTCCTCCTCCCCCTCCACCTCTGCGCTCCCACATTGTCAGCAGATGGTCCTCCCTCCTCTCCCCACCCTTCCTCGTCGTCTTCAGATGCCCTTCAGTCTTTCTCCAAGGCGCAAATAATCTCTGCTGTCTGAGCAGCAACTTGACTGAGAAAGTGGCTTTGCAATAATTGCTTCAAACAAATGAGCTCTTGCAGGTCCATTAGGCAAGTGCACTTCCCATCAGCCATGTGTGATAGCAGGGGTAGCTCTGCTCCGGGGGCCGAGGAAAGACAGATGGAGTCCTGCTGTCCGCCATTCTAATGACATCCCACAAACTATATGAGGGGTTTTAAAGACAAAGACTATTCCTGTCACCTGAGTCATCCCCCTGAGGCGTCCCACTCTGTTTATCCAGGGTGTCACAAACTTTTTCGAGTCCCAACTTTTTTCATAATAAAAAAGCCGGACTCGCTGATCCCCTCGTATCCTGCTGATTTGATGAAGATTTCCTGCAAGTTCAAAAAAGCAGTAACTTGCACACTTTCAAGTGATATTCCTGCTGAGTACAAGCAAATTTATTTACAAGTTCAGGGGAATTTCTGCCAACAAGAGGCTGATTTCTTTATCACAGCTGTTAATCGAGCAGTGTTAATCAATTTAGACCTGGGCTTGCTAGTTTTTTGGGCAATTTATAAGCAGTTTTCAAGTCTATTCAAACAATCCTTTTGAGTAATCTATCTTTTTTTTTCTGTACATCCATCTGTCTTCCTTTTTGTGATCAAATAATATCCCTGTTCATCCGTTTTCATCGAGCTGATTGAAGCTAAAGTGACTCCCATATTATCAGACCAATTATCTCTTTGATTTCTTTGAAATAAAATCATAAAAACGAAAAGCAAAGGTCAAATTATAAGTGTTTACAAGATGGGCAATTTTTTATTTGACACATCTGTGTGAAATTGGAACGTTATTTTTATTTTTATTTGTTTTGCGAAAAATAATCACCATCATAATGGACAGAGATGTGTGAGTGTGTTTCCGTGTGTGCTAATGATTTTGAGAGCTTCCCAACAGCAGCGGCAACAGCGACGGCTGCTGCGGCGGAGCTGGCAGACTCCAGCTTTGATTATGTATCTTCTTTTATTCAATCATTGCATTGCTCTGTAGCTGACATTTGGTCAATATTGCAATTTTCTTGTGATAAGGATATGCCAGACAGTCTGCTCCACAGAATTCCATTAGTTTTGCCTTCAGATTAATGCACTTAAACAAGATATTGGGTGAGAAGTAACAATTTGATATCTGTTTCCCTTTTTTCACTGCCTCCTTCAAAGGATATCCTGAACATCAGTCATGTCTGACATAATTTCGAAACACAAAATGTAAATCTAAGATTTATATGGTTCTGTAAATATCCAAGTATTATAAATAGAGATGTATATTAAAAAGAGATTAATGATTTCAGTTGCTGGTGATGGAAACATTAATAAAACCTGGCATGTTACTGTTTTAACAGCACCAGGCATGACATATCCTACAGATTTTACATTTCAGAAGATTATAGATTTTTTTGTTTGTTTGTTTGTTTGTATTTGTTTTTTGGTTTGACTGGTCTGAGACTGATTAGTTCAAGCCGAGCCTGAGAGTCTGTTCTCTTTGTAAACACCCTGAAATACACTGATTAAATAAAATAAAAAAAAAAAAAAGAAAACTCATTATAGAGCAGAGTAATATGGAAAACATGAATAGCACAAAAATTGGGAAAGGCTGTTTGTTTAAAAGCTTGCAAAAGTTGCATACTTAAGCTTTTAGACAAAAAAATCGGACAGTGTTTCTTACACAACCTTTTCAATATCAAGGTTCACTAATGTAAAAAATGTAAAACTATTGTTTTCAGTCAAAAACCTCAAACACATTCTCACTCATCACCTGTGTCCTTACTGTGGCCTTCATAAGTGTGATAGCAATTTTGCATATGTCATAGTGGTTAGCGTTTTCAAGGACAAGGTCCCTGGTTCAACTCCACCGCGAGGCGGGGTTCAACCTGGGCTGGCCATCAGTTAATCGCAGGCCCACATATACAGACATAAAACCATTTACTCTCTCAGTACCACATCTGGGCAATTTTTCCAATCAATCTGCTACATGTTTTTGGACTGTAGGAGAAAACCAGAAAACATGGAGGAAACCATTGCAGACACAAGGAAAACAAGCAAACTCCACATTGAAAGGACCCCTGTCGGAATCTAACAAGGGACCTCTAAACTGTTAGGCTAAAGCACTGATGGGAAACCTGTTGTGCCCCACATCATGTCTGACGCAATGAGGTTTTTTCTAACTATCAACCTCTTCCACAAAGCTTTGCTTGTACTGAGCCGCAGTCATTCAAAGCAGCCAAGTACTAAACTGATAAATCCAACTAGAAACCACAAAATGAGCTTTTGATCTTGTTTTCCTTCTGGGAAATAAAGACTAAACTCAAGGAAACAAGTTTTGCTCGTTCTGAAATCTAAACCTAAAGCTCAGATTCCTTTCTTGAGCCTCAAGTCAGACACTGAACAACAGTGAAGGTCTTGACAAGGACTCTGGAAATCGGATATTTTGCCACACCAGATATCCCTAAAATACAAGTCATGGGAATCTGAGACAACAGCTGAAGGATCATGTGATCACTTTTATAGCCAATCGGAAGAGAAATAGCTTGTCTTATTTCACACTCAAAGCCAAAAATGGGTTTGTTGGAAAGTTATTAAAAAAGCTGCAAAAATCTTCTTTAGCATAAGCTCCAGCTCTAAGTCTAGCCTTGAATGATGTACATTCTAGTTCACCTGTAATCCCGATCTCTGTTATGAGATTGGGAGAGAGAGATTTGTCTGAGCAAACCTGAAAACTGAGATGTTTGATAATGTTTACATAAAGTAAGACAAACCACATCGACATCTATCGTTGGGCGGGGAGGTAAGTATCTTTGCATGGATTCTTCCCGGTTGGAATCGTCATAAATATCCTCCCATTAGCTGGAAGCCTGGGAGATGGCAGGGGGTAAGCAAGTGGGAATGGAAAGGAGTGAATTTGATGTCACAGAGAAGACCATATACACTGATCTGAGCTGGTTTTGTGAGGGAGGAAGATCATTATCACACTCATCATCATTATTATTTGTGTTGCATGTTTCTGTACAAATTTGGTGTTACATGCATTAAAACCATGACCCTTGGCCCCATCTGACACGCAAACACATCCACAGTAAAAAGAAACATGGTGCATTAGATCCTATTTTGCTTCTGCAGGATGTAAAGTAAACTTTGTAGTACACCGTGTTCAGAGTTCTCCAGCAGTTATGCACTGTGGGCTATTCAGACACCTCATTATTTTATGGACTTCTATAGTAGAAAGGTTCAGTCTATTTTGATGTTCCTTCCATTTCATCATCATATTAAGAAAAGTATTGATCAACAAGATATACAAAGAAACACTCTCAGCAGTTATTTTTATATTTGTGCTTTGTATATGCAAAATGCTTCATACTTACAAAAAGACATTGTGTACATTAATGCATGTAATGGCTAATATTTGTCCTATCATTGCTGTTCTTGGTACTCTTAACACTGTGAGTTTTCTTTTCTTGCGAGACGAATTTTGGGGATATCTTATATTGGATTAATTATTTAATCGATTTATGTATTTCCTTCTTTTATTCAATCCCATTTTTTTATTCATCAACATATCTTATTTTTATTTATTTAACTTTTGTTTTAACAAAAGCAACATGCCTGCATTCACTTGGACAATGTGTGCGAAAGGATTTCGATGTGTTTTTACATGCTAATATTTTACAATCTTTTTTTTCCTTTCTTTTCTTTCGCAATATAAAAACGATTTACACACAATCTGGAGGAAATATTCCTTTCAAGTAAAAACATCAAACAGGATTTTCAGTTGAAAGAGGCATTTCATTATGTTCAGGTTATTAAACCTATTATAAATAATTTAATCAAACAAAAGCAAGTGGCATTTCATTTGAAGGCAGCTATTTATCACACATTCAGTGAATCCACATTATCAGACTAATCTCGAAATTGTCATGCAAAGAAATCCGGAACTAATTTAATGAAGACAGTTTAGTCCACAGAGAGCCATACTGTGTCCCCTTAGTTTAGTAACCCCTTAGTTTAGCCCAAAACAAAAATACTCAGGAGATGTCGAAAAAAAATCTTTGTTGAGGATCTGGATCCTAGCAAAGCTCTGTTAACTTTATACCTGGTGCAACGAGCCTGCTGCTAATCATGTAATAATCACATTATACACTAATCGTGTAATAGTGCAGGCTGTTATATTGGACAAGTCTGATGGGCTCTGAATGTAAGCAATGAGCTGCACCGAGGTCAGGCAAAGTGCTTGGTTTAAGGTCACACAGCAAAATGTAATCTTCACTGCCGTACATGGATAAAGTTAAGTCACGCGAATATTTAAGGTACAGATTGAGCAGTACAGCCAATTAACTGCTTTAAACATCATCATCCCCTATTTTTTAAGTCACCTCTCATTATGTTGCTTTAAACTCACATAGTTCACATTCACAAAATCACATTGTATGCCACATAAAGGTAAACTACAAAGAACTGCAGTCTAAAACAAGATGTGATCAATTACTGCCCCCCCTCGATGTACCATGGTGCCACAGAGGTACTGCAGCAATCTTGATATGACCTCCATGAAGAGCTTTATACCCCCTTCCCTTCCTTCTACTTGAAAGAGGTTGGTGGCTGGAAGCGAGAATGATAAAGTACTGTTATTCTGTGATTTCCCAATTGTCATGGAAGAACACAATGTCTTTGTCCATGTGTGTGCGTTTGTGTACGTTGACCCTGCCCTGACACTCACTCTCAGCCTCCAGCCCTTTTTTAAAAGATACACAGCCGTTGTGCTGAGGTGTGACATTCAGGAGGGGGTCATCAGCCGGAATCAGGGGGGATGCCGTGTTTGTGATACACACACTTTAATATGGAGTTGACTGCAGGCCAAAAGGCCAACAAACATGAGATGTTGTGTTTTTTGTTCTCTTTATATCGTGGAATATGACATAATGCGCAGAGCGACCAACAGATGCAGTCAAGTCAGCAGACGTGGCCGAACATTGAGACGGACGTTTGGTTTGATTGGAACAACATTCTTTTTTTAATCAACTCACAATGGGATCCTGGAATGGTGCGGTGGTCTGGGCAGGCAGTCATCAGGCTGAAGTTCACCGCGTACATTGTCATGGCGACCTGAACATTTGTGGAATCATGGCCTAACGGCTCTTTGATCCAACATCACATATGACAATTAATACACTCCCGTCCTCTTAAAAAACATCTATCGCAGGAACATTGGCTGTACTTGTTTGAACAGGTCAGATCTTCACCAGTACATGATGTATAGGCTAAACTGGAAATGCCTCTAACACCACTGAGTCCTGGCAATTGCTACATCAAGTCCATGGCAGAATGTTTTAGACTAGATAAGATAAGATAAGATAAGATAAGATAAGATAAGATAAGATAAGATAAGATAAGATAAGATAAGATAAGATAAGATAAGATAAGATCCCCCAATAGGGGACACTTTGGTGTTGATAAAGTAATACTAGAGTATACGAAAGTATACCAAAGGGGATTTTATCTGAGCTATTCGGAGTCTCACTAGATATTAAAATTACCTGATATTAAAAATAGGCTAATTAATAATCAATAATGACCAGTTTTTACAAAACATATCGATGCATGATGGCCTAAAAATCTGCTTGTACTAACTTTATTGCTCCACACATGACCTGATGACCTACTTCAAGGTAATCAGAGCTACATTTTGATACTTGAACACTTTTAACTCTAAGAGTTTATGAATCCATGTTTATGAATGAAAAACATGTGAAATATATATTACTTTTACAACTAGATAGATCATTAACACGTGGAAATAAGTGAATCCACTTGATTTTGTGAAATCCGAAGCTTGTGTAAGATTCAACCATAACAAACAAAATGTCACCGTCAAATAAAAGTTCAACGTCATTGCGCAGATGTTAACTACAATGATTGGATGCGGTTTCAGTTCAGTCACAAAACCCCTCGAGGTAATTGGCATCTAGATATTTTTGAGGGTGTTGACGTGAACTTGGGGGATATCGCTGATGCAACAACAGAGAGGCTGTTGGCTGCTGTTGCACTTTTTGGTCATAAGATAACAAGACAGTAATAATATTTTGCCAGTGTTTTCACATAGCAAAATACCTTGAAAGGGGAATGGGCTTCCCAAAAGCATCCAAATTATCATGACTTTCTCTGCAAATATTTTCTACTGCATGTATAAGGTGGTTGTAAGTGATAGGAGAGGACTCAGAAAAGAATCATTGAAGCTGAGTTCTGATTCACTTTATTTTTGCTTAAATGTTAAATTCAGTTAGAGGGAAGAAAAACTGAACAATTAGCCCATTTAGAATTCATTCACACTGGAGAGAAAGTCATTTTCTTCTGAATACAAATACTTTTGATTTAGCCGCATCAAGCAGTCACATACACACAAGCATAAACACCAACACACACACACAAAACACACAATATATTCAACAAAAATGCATGAAAATGACTTGGGCCTTCAATTTTTCATGTGTACTCTCAATATATATACTGTATATATTATACTGTATATATCTATATTTATATATATTACACTGCAGCTTATATCCATTTGGCCCGACAGGCTACCAAGAAGTTAGGATCCACCAAAGAACAAATAACTCTCCAAGCTATATGACTTTGACTGCCCTGTGCACTGCACTACATGAACCTGACTTTAACTCAACCCACCGTCACTACCCCCACCCCTCATCTCACCCTCCCACCCCCCGTACGCCCTCTCCATTGCACTCTGACTTTTTGCACCTTTAACTTACAACTTTAACTACTACTACTTTTACTTTAACTACAAACCCAATAAGGCACTGCTTTGTGCCCTGCAATACACTATCTGCATCTTTGTTGCTGCTTATGATACCTGATATAACTTGACTTGATTGTACTGTATTGCACACCAGTATTTCTCTATTTAGTTTTAGACTTAACTTATTTCTCGTTACAGTAGTAACTAGGTATAAATATTATTCATTACTCTCGTTACAATTGGTACACTTGTCACTCTTAGGTTAGGTCAAAACACAATCTGTCACATTACTACGTCGTCCTTTCTTATTTATATGTGTTCTATATCTTCTTTCAGCTTTTCCCTTCAGGGGTCACCAGAGTGAATCTACTCTCTCCATCTAACCCTATTCTCCGTATCCTTCTCTCTCACACCAACTACCTTCATATCTTCTATCGCTACATACATAAATCCTCTCTTTGGTCTTCCTCAAGACCTCCTGCCTGGCACCTCCAATTCCAGCATCCCTCTACTGATATATTCACTCTCCCTCCTCTGTACATGACTGAACCATCTCAGTCTGGCTTCTCTGACCTTCTCTCCAAAACATGTGCTGTTCCTCTGATAGACTCATTCCTGATCCTATCCATCCTGGTCACTCCCAAAGAGAACCTCAACATCTTCATCTCTGCAACCTCTAGTTCTGCCTGCTGTCTTTTGGTCATTGTAACAGTTTCTAGTCCACACAGCATCCCTGGTCTCACCACTGTCTTGTACACCTTTTCTTTCATTCTGGCCAATGCTCTTCTATCACATCGTACACCTGACACTTTTCTCCACCAATTTCAACCCGCTTGAACTCTTCTCTTCACTTCTTTTCCACACTCTCCATTGCTCTGGCCTGTTGACCCCAAGTAATTGAAATCCACCAACTTCTTGATCTCCACTCCCTGTAGCCTCGCCGTTCCACCCGGGTTCCTCTCATTCACACACATATACTCTGTCTTGCTGCGACTAACTTTCATTCCTCTCCTTTCCAGTGCATACCTACATTTCTCTAGATTTTCCTCTACCTGTTTTCTGCTCTCTCTTGCTACCTTTGCTACCTATATCTTTACCTCTTTGTTGTATCTCCCTGTACTCCTGTCTGTTCTCTTCAGTCCTCTCAGTATCCCACTTCTTCTTTGCTAACCAGTTTCTCTGTATATACTCCTGCACTTCCTCATTCTACCACCAAGTCTCCTTAACTTCTTTCCTTCCAGATTACACACCAAGTACTCTCCTACCTGTCTCCTTGATAACACTAGCTGTAGTTGTCCAATCATCTGGAAGCTCTCCCTGACCACCCAGAGCCTTTCTCAACTCCTCCCTAAAAACCATACACCACTCCCCTTGATCTTCCTTGTCACCAGAGTCACCCTTCAAACCATCATCCTATGCTGTCTGGCTACACTCTTACCTACAACTACCTTGCAGTCACTGATCTCTTTCAGGTTGCCTCATCTATACAAGAACTAGTCTACTTGCGTGCTCCTACCTCTGCTCTTATAAGTTACCCTATGTTCCTGTTTTTCTGGAAAAAGGTGTTCACTACAGCCATTGCCATTCCCTTTGCAAAATCTACCACATTCTGTCCCTCGGCATTCATATTCTGTATACCAAATCTGCCCATCACTTCTTCATCCCCTCTATTGTCTGCACCAACATGTCCATTGACCTCTGCACAAATTACCACTCTCTCATCTCTGGGGATATTCTCCATCACTTCAGCTAACTCATTTCAGAACTTCTCCTTCTCTGAAAATTCACATCCCACCTGCAGGGTTTAGTCACTTACAATATTGAGCATCACACCTTCAATTTCCAGTTTCAGACTCATAAGTCTATCTGACATTCTTTTCACCTCCAGAACATTCCTAACAAGCTCCTCCTTCAAGTTAACTTCTACTCCATTTCTCTTGTCAGTACGATGATACCTTTCCACCTGATCTCCTGGATACACAGTATATCCACCCTCATTCTCTGCATCATGTCGACAAACTCTCTACCTTTCCCTGTCATAGTCCCGATATTCAAAGTCCCTGCTCTCAGTCCCAGGCTTTTTTTCTTTCCTGTTCTCTCTCTTCTTCCAAACAAGCCCTTCTCCTCTTCTTCTTCTTCGACCCACACTAGCCCACTTTCCACTGGTACCCTGTAGGTCATCAGTACCAATGGTGGTTGTTGTTAACCCAGTCCTTGACCGATCTGGTATGATCTGGTTATTATGGTTGATTCGCATGCTTGGTTTTGCCAAAAGTTTTACGCCGGGTGCCCTTCCTGAGGCAACCCTCTGCATTCAGCCGGGCTTAGGACCGAGAGACACTGCTCCGTGCCCCCCCAAGGCTGGTTCGGGGAGACACCAGCCAGTGCCGCCCTGAGGCTGCATTTATATGTTGTTCTATATATTTTTGTTTTGCATTTTAATGTCTGTCCTGTCTCTATCTATGCATGGAATAGTGTGAAATGTAATTTCAATTCCTTTGTATGTCTAGTGCATTTGAAAGAAATTGAAAATAAAAGCTGACTTGACTTCATAAGCCAAGATCCATGAAGGTTCTCTGTTTTTCTTTGTTTATTTTTCAATCAAGAAAACTTTTACAAAAACAGAAAATAGTGTCTGTCTATGCTTTGTCATATTTCACCTATGAGCTGTCTTATGCCCTCTTCAGGAACTAATCCATGTCTTTTTTCAAGAATTTTGAGCACAATTTTTTCACCATGTGGGTGGCACAGTGACAGTGCTTAGCGCTCCTGCCTCACAGTAAAAATGTCCTAGGTTCAATTCTAACAGGGTGTCTTTCTGTCTGGAGATTGCATGTTCCAAAGGAACGCAGTCTAAAAACACTTACAAAATTCATTGGAGGTCCTAAATTCATTTGGCAACAGGGAACTGCCTCTCACCCGATGACAGCTGGGATAGGCTGTAGCCCTCCTGCAACTCCAAGTGCAGAATAAGTGTTGGGAAAATGACCTGAAGAACTGAAAATTTCCACTATTGCTCTGTAATGATGGGACCCTTGTAATGGCTATGGCACCAGGGTCCCGATGTCATCATAATGTACCTGTGAACATGACTTTGCGTCAATGGTCTTAACCCTTTAAGAGCCCATGCACTGTTTTTTGTTCATGGACTTGTACATCTCACCAAGGTCTCGCCAATAGACTGTATCTCACCTTTGTCACATCAATACATCCAGCCTAGGGAATCTCAGCCTCATATTTCACCCCTTAAATCTCACCTAAACATCTCACTTATAAAGTTCACCTACATATTTAAACCCAAAAGTTTTGATCATCCAGCTCACCTATACATCTCATTCATTCATCACACTAGCTGATCTCATCCATAAATCTCATGTTTACATTTCACACTTTCATCTAACCGATGAAACCCACCAGTTATTTAACCGGTACATATAACCCATATCACATGTCTAACCTTTATGTTCAAATGTTTCTCACATATAATCTCAGCCTCACATCACCTCAATATCGAAACTTGAAATCCCCCCCCCACAGTTCACCCATATATCTAACCCTAATATCCCTGTCACACGTTTCAGCCACACATCTATGGGCTAGTACTTGAGCCTTTCACATGTCCAACATGTTGCTGATTATTTTTTGACTTACTTAATAATTAAGTGTTCGCTGGTCCTCCTCCGCTGGCTGTACGTCGCCTCTGCTCTTGCTCTGGAGACAGAAATCACGTCTCCGTGGATTACCACAATGTGAATATTTAAAGGAAACACTATGAATAAATCAATGCCCTACAACTGGATGTACTTATCAGCAGCCAGAGCTTGTGACAGACAACTGGATCAAACCCAAACAGCCTCTGGTTCAGATAAATCACACTTGACTTGGATCCAAACTCTGTATGTTCTACAGTCCTGGCATAGGACAGCTGCTTATTGGGGATCAGGGATATTCACTCCCATTTCTCATCATCTGGATTGTTGGTATTTGGTAACAACTAGTCTACTTCCAGTATACACTGACGCTGAGCCTGAAATTTTGAGAAATCCACAAATATGCATCAAATGGCTGCAAAATCATAGTGTCTGGAAAACACACAAGAAGCTGGGAATTGGTGACAACACAATTCAAATGGCTTGATGGTGGATGTAGGTTGAGCATTAAAGTGTACTTATGTATCAAGTTCCTCCTTAAATAACAAATTTAAAGAACATTTTTTGAAGTACATTGTGAACATTTGTTCAGAGTAAGTAAGATATTTTGAATTCCTTTAGGACTGAAGCAATAATTTTATCCTGGGTCTGGTGAATTACTAATTTTTGTGATTTGAAAAATAAATAAAAAAAATATAAATATGATACAATTTATAAATGATTTGATTATCAAAAAATCCTAAAGTTTCTGGGATAGGTCCACACAGCTGAAAAAATGAATAGATAAATAAATTAATTAACAAATAAATAGACCCAACTATAAAGAGATTAAAGTGCCTTTAAATAAAAAAACTTTACTTTTTGGGTTTGTTTTTGTTTTTTTCCAAAACTCAGCAAATGTAATTAAAATGTGCAGGAATCCTGTCGTATTCTGGTGAATATGAAACATTTCTTTACTCTAGGCTTTATTAATGGTCATCAAGTCCATTTTGGTATTTCAAGTATGGTACTTTGTAAGACAGCCCTCATTTCTTTCAAGTAAATATTGATGATAGTTCCATCATAAACCATCACAGGTTCCTTGGGGTTGTAGAAGACTGTGAATCTCTTCCTCTCCGATTTGAAGATGCTCGAACATTTTGATTTTCTTTTTCAACCCTGACCTCTGACACAGAAACACAGCCTGGAGTGTCACAAGCTCTGACAGCCAATCAGCAGAGGGAACAGTAACACGGGATACGATCAGGGCCATGTGTTCGACCAACATCTGCTCCAGCTCTGGTCTGTGAGTGAGCTGTGAACCAGGAAGTCATGGGCCTTTCTGCGCTGATGTGTGTCATTGTACGCAAAATGTGCAGAAAACTCACCAAACATAACAGGACGAAGCAAATCACCACAAGGTTATACAATACAAATTTCAGGATTTGCATTCTCATGTTCTCAAGATGTGAAATCTGGCCCTTTCTTGAAGGCTCATCAAAGTACTTTGAGGTTCCTCCACTATGTTAAAAAGGCAGTAAACCCAAGGATACTTTTCTTTTACAGTATATACCAATGTATTTTTCTTGATACTAACCATTTGCCGCAGCAAAATACAATCGCCATCACTGATCAGAATGAATGTCACTTAAAGCTGGACTCATGTCGTTATCCTGCCATAGTTTGTCCTTTAAGTACCTTTTAATAACAGTTTTCTGCGCTGCTGTAACTACCGGGCAACTCTGCTCCTCCATTATCCTCCCGTGACGAACAGAGCCGTCCTCTGGTTCTTGTACATGATGATGTTCCGCTTGACCGTGGCTCGGCTGCTTCCCTCCAGGGGGGCTCATTTGTTTGACTCCCCTCCTCGCACCGCTTCCCGCACCCCTCTAAAACAAGGACTACTCGCTTACATATGGCCCTCAATTAGTTTGGTTACTGTGGGGCTCGGTAGACTGCAAAAAATTCTGCAGCAAATGACTGACATATTATTGTTTATCGCCGGAGGAGGCTGCGACTGTTACTGTCCTCTCATTAGTACTATGAAAACAGCTGCATGATGACGATCTCTTGTGCCACAGAACCCAAACTGCTAAAGCTAACGCTGAAACTCGGTGTGTTAAACACCTGCAGTCACAACACAAAGGAAATATTCTGTGATAATCCACGGTGAACCGCATCTGTCCTGCTGCTCTCTGTTGCTGCAGAAGCACTTACTGGAGTCCAAACACAGAGTTCACATTTTCCTGAATAAAGTACTGTTAAATCCCTTTGATCCACTCTGTTAGCCAAACCTTTAACACTGCAGGATCAGCTTCCTCAACGCTAAACAGCGGAGATGCTTTTAAGAAAACCCTCAAGAAAAGGCTTTAGCAGCTATCAGTTCGAAATCTTCATCACCAGTCACTTTTTTTTTTACAATCATGGTGTAAAAGCAGGACTCTAGCAAGAATAGTCCGCACTTTGCCATAACATTACCCAAAATAACTGGTGAGAAAAATGTATTCATGTTTTAATTTATTTCAAAGTCATTCATTGTCCATACCGATTAAAAGCTCTTAGGGTTGCATTTTGGGGGGTTGGAGCCAATCCCAGCTGTCAGTGGGCGAGAAAGGAGGTTTAACCTCGACCCGTCACCTGTCAATCACAGGGCCGCATATAGAAACATCCAACCATTTGCTCTCTCAGTCACATTTCTGGACAATTCAGAGTCAAGGAGTCCACACAGAAAGATCCAGCCAGAATTGGGAACTTCATGCTATGAAGCAGCAGCACTAACTACTCTACATCCATGCCACAAACAGTACAGCATCAGTTATAATTGCAACATTATTAAGGTGAAGATTTGCCAACAACTGATCGACTGACCAAGATAAAGAATATAAGATTCCAGCACAGACATTTTGGAATCATGTATTTACATGTCAGTTGCTATTTAAAAAAAAAAATGAATAAATAGATAAAATAATTTGCAATCATTAAATGAAAAAAAATTTGTCACTTCTACCCTAAGAACTGGCAAAAGCATATTACTAAAGATCTGAAAAAGCTGTATGGATAAATTACCTGACAAATGAAGAAATAAAGCGGAAAAAATCTATCTTATTTATCATTTTCGGAATGCAATATTTTGCTGGTGTGACATTTTCAAAATTACTTCCTTGGTTCTGTTGAGGCCCGCTGGGACTTGACATGTCATTAATCGGTCCCTAATGAAAATGAGTATTTAGATTTAGATTTAGATTTAGATTTAGATTTAGATTTAGATTTAGATTTAGATTTAGACTTAGATTTAGATTTGATCCCAAATTTCAATTATTTTTGCTAATTTGGCTTGAGTGAAGTCTTTAAATTTAAACCGGAAACACTCAGTTTTGTCTCTCTGGTTTTCTACTCTTGATATTGGTTTGTCAACTAAGATCCAGTAACACCATAATTAATGGGCAGATTAAGCAACACATTTGATTAGAAAAGTGTGAATATATATGTTGATAATATGTATTACATTTATATTCAATTTTTCTGACTAATGCAAATAACATATTTTCATAAATGCATATTCAGGCAGTATATTGACTATTGACTATATTGACTCTGGATGTGGAAACAACCCAGTGAAGCAGGTAGTAGGAACATAAACACATTTTAGGCTGATGGTTGATCAGGCATGAATTGATAAGTCATGGAGATCCTGAGAGCAGGATTGGGCGCCAGTCAGGCGTAAGTGGTCAAGCTGTGAAACTGCAAGTATGGCGTCGGTCATTGGGCCTAAAATAATATCTCCTTAGACTTACACTGAGACAGAAGCTTCTGTCAAACACTGGGAAACTGGTTACCTGATGAGAGGTGACCTATCTTGCTACTTGAATCCAGTGGCCAATAATTGAACAGTTGTATCACTTTCAAAAATGAAAGTAGAGAAGTAGACAAGATTAGACAAGATTAAAGCGTACAAAGTCAAAGGACTAAAACAGATGTTAGAGGGAGAAACATTAATGACTGCAGCCTCTCTGTATTCCTATGACTCCCTGTTTTATTTCAACGTGCTGCCTCATGTTACTTCCTGCCTCATGAAGCATCACCTGTCAGCTAGACCTTGACATCACGTCCTGTTCTTCTGACCTATCAGCACCTTCTCTGCTCACGTGCTGGTCACCTGCAGTGTCTAAGAGTTTGCTACACAGCTACAATTCGCCATTGTATTGTTTTGAGTAGTTATTTTTACTGTTTATGTGATAGAGTTTTAAACCTGCACTTCCACCTACTGACCAGGTGCAAATACTACACCTGTTCAAACATAGTTGCGGAACTTTGTGAAAAGTAAATATTAGCAATCGTTATTTTTTTGTCCAACCATTGCTGAGTGTCTTATTGTGAGTTTTCCTCACAGTGCGGTGATTATATAACCACCCCCCCCCAAATTAATTTTGTTTCCGTTTTTTTCCTTCCTTGGCATCACAACCCATTAATTGCTAAACGGTGCCAAATCCTGTGTTTTGATCCCCATCCTGCTTCTAACCAAATCCCAGCCAGACATCACTGGCGTGTAGAAATAACTAAACTTTGCTCTGTATCGCTCAACAGCAGACACTCACTAACCTGCGCAGCATTTAGTATGAAACATCCCATCAAGGCTACAGAGGCTACACCCAAGCCGCCTAGTGTAAGAAACGTAACTGCATTGCATGTGTATGTGCGAAACTGGAAACTAGAAAAGCTTTACACTGTCTGTGACAAAAGATAAAGTCAAAGATGTACCCGGAGTAGAAGATAAGTCTATAAGACACAAAGAAATAATGGAAAAAATGATAATAACCAATCACGGCCGGTGACATGTCTGTAATGAAGCCCGTGCCTAAATCTGACAGATTTTACCACAATTTTTTTATAAATGAGGAGGTGAAACTGAAATAGTATTTTGTGAACAAAATGACATGAGAAAATGCATAAATTTCTTCTTCTTCTTCTTCTTCTTCTTCTTCTTCTTCTTCTTCTTCTTCTTCTTCTTCTTCTTCTTCTTCTTCTTCTTCTCCTTCTTCTTCTTCTCTCAGCTTTTCCCTTCAGGGTTCGCCATAGCGAATCAACTGTCTCCATCTAACCCTACTCTCCGTATCCTCCTCTCTTACACCAACAACCTTCATATCCTGTCTCACTACGTCCATAATTCTTCTCTTTGGTCTTCCTCGAGATCTCTTGCCTGGCAGCTCCAATTCCAGCATCCGTCTACCAATATATTCACTATCACTCCTTTGTACATGACCAAACCATCTCAGTCTGGCTTCTCTGACCTTCTCTCCAAAATATCTAACATGTGCTGTTCATCATATAGACTCATTCCTGATCCTATCCATCCTGGTCACTCACAAAGAGAACCTCAACATCTTCATCTCTGAAGAAAATGCATGAATATACAAATCCAAAAAGACTTTGTCATAATACTTGTCAACATAAGTATATTAAAGTAATATGGAATTAAAACTATGAATATATAGAAAATAATTTGATAGGAAATATACAAAAAAAAACTCAGACAGCTGGAACAATTCTTTGCAAGATCAATACAAAATGTACAAAATGTACAAAATGTACTGATGGCTGAATATCCAGTCTCACGATGTTCCGGTATGTTCTCTATAGTCTTTCTTTGATCATGGAACAATATAGTGTTACAACCCCGTTCAGGAAGCAGTTAAATCTTTCCTGGAGTCCAGATAAACAAGAGCCCCGTTGGAAGACAGATTGAACAAAGCAGAAGGCCTGTCTCTTTTCAAGGCTTTTTCACTCCTGCAGCCACGACACACTCATTCATAAACATATGGAGTGCATACATATGTTTGAAGCCATTACACACGCCAGCAAACACACACATACATATATGTGGACAATCTAATACCAGCCGACCGTTTGGCTGTATCTCATGCAAACTCATCTGGAACCACAAGATGGGCCTTTGAATAATATTTCTGCAAGCCTTTAATGATGATAACCTTGAACAGTGCAATGCTGGTAACTGCTACATAATATCTATCGATTCCATCCGCTGCGATTTCCATGAGTAGCTCGGGCTGAAATTACTTGTGTGTTCAGAACTGAACATTTCAAACAGACTGCTGTATACCTCAGCAGCAATCAATCAGCCTTAATCCAAAACCAATTTACTCCGCCTGGAGAGGAAAATATCTTTTAATCTCTCGCCGACAATCCCTGATTGCAGTCAGTTGACAGTCAAACTGTGCTGCTTAGAATGGGACGTTTATATTGGATTTGCGGTTGCCATCATTACACACACATGAATGAATAGTCAATTTAATACCTATGAGAACAGTTTTCCCTCGCTGAAGATGGGATATTGCTTTCAGACATCTTCACTGTTATGATTTCCTGTCCTATCCTGCGAGACAATGCAACAAAAAGATAAAAAAAAAAAAAATCTCATCTTATTTTTCCTGAGCAAAAATACTGATTTACCTGTGTAGTGATTGAAGAGACAAATGCAGAATCTTTTCACTTCTTTTTTTTTTTTTTAACAAATCTCAATCTGGATTAAAGCTCTCAATATGAACAGAAATCTTTGGAATTGTCGGTGAACATCTGACATTAAGCCATCTGTTGTGTTTAGGGATTGTTGTGTTGCACTGCCTCCTGAAGCAGAGGGGATTACCTCTGTCGGCAGCAGGACACTCGTCCTACTGGGACCATTATTGCCTCGGCTGATACGTTTGTGCCTCGTTGTGTTTGTCTGAGGGTTAGTGGCGAGACTAGATTCGCACTGAACTGTTTGGAAAAAAAAGGGTTGTATATACGCAGACATACAGGACGGGATCTCCTTTTGTCGGTGCCGACCTAAGAGATGGGAGTCACTTGATGGTTTATAAAAACACACATGTATCGTGAGATCACGCGCAGCTACTAATATTAAATGGTAAATGCTCTCTACTTACATTGAGCTTTACACTGGATTGCATTCACACACACACACACATACACACACACATGCACACACACACACACACATACACCAATGGCAGGAGCGCTACCATGCAAGGTGCTAACAAGGCCATCAGGGGCAACGGGGGTTCAGTGTGTTGCCCACAGCTTCTTCACCATGCAGACAAATTAACAATAGAACATGCCTTGTCTCCTCATAGCATTTTACTCCATATGCTTTTAATACTACTACTACTACTACTACTACTACTACTACTACTACTAATAATAATAATAATAATAATAATAATAATAATAGTAATAATGTTTATTATTATTAATAATAATAATAACAATTATTATTATCATTATTATTATTATTATTATTATTATATATATATAATAATTTTGGGGCTTCTTTTGAGGCATAGTTAAAAAAAAAATAAAACCTAAAATGCACAATCTAATGAAAGGTGATATATAGAATTATAAATAGAGCAAAGCAGTGATAAATTTAAAGCAGAGCACTGAATATACAATAAGACTGTTGGTCATACACATCAACCATTTTGGACATCTGGGACAAAAATGTATGTGTGTGTGTGTGTGTGTGTGTGTGTGTGTGTGTGTGTGTGTGTGTGTGTGTGTGTGTGTGAATATATGTAACTTGCCAGGACCATTCTAGAGCAGACATACCACTAAACAGGGTTTGTCAGTGGTGTTAAAAAAACAGAAGAAATGGTAGCAACAGTGAGAGGCCTCTTTTTTTAAGGAGGTATAGGATTGAGTTAAAGGCGGAAAAAATCAGGATATTGATTTGAAGTCAGATCCACCATCCCTCATCCCAACCCTGCCTTAAATATGATCATTAAGAATCTTTATTGCAAAACATATTGATAACCAGTTTCATTGGGTTCAGATTAAGAATGGGTGTAATTTCTTTTCTTCTGGAGGCTACCAAGGAGTCTGGCAGAATCAACTGAAGTCTGGAAAAGGTCGGGCTTTGCTCAGGAAAGAGGAGATTGAGTTAGGCTGATGATGAATACATGAATAACAATTTCCAGGTTCACAGGAGAGGATATGGGCCGTTTCAACCCTCATGTGTAAAACAAGAGGAGGAGAAAATGCTAATAGCTTCAATTAGCGCAAGGATCATGATTTAGTAAGCCTTAAATTAATTACGGTGATTGTGTGTCTGTAAAATAATAGTTAGAAGGGAACATCCTCTCAAGGAGGCTCGAAAAGACATCGGCTCAGTGAATGAATGTGATGAAAAGTGGGTAAAGCTGTACGTGCATGCCTGGAATTCAGTTATTAATGCTGTTTCTGTCTCTGTCTTGTTGCATCATACTGACAAAATGAATAGAGTTTAGTACCTTAAAAGCTTAGTGAGATGGATATTTGGCTGCCACTGAACACCTGTATACAGCCAACGGTTATGATGCACAAATTTCACATCAGTATGTATGTATTTTTATCTGCCACAAACCTATAAAAGATAAGATAATTTATTTATATTTATATTTATATTTATATTTATATTTATATTTATATTTATATTTATATTTATATTTATATTTATATTGCTGATTTGGCTAGACTGAAGTTGGTTTTGAAAATGTTTTTTTCTCTGCTTATTCAGAGGTCATGTAGACTACATGTGCAGTCAGGACAGTTGGCGGTCTGAAGTCACACCCTTATTGCAAGAGGGTGATGATATTATCAGGATCCTATTGACCCTTTAGTTTGGAAAGCATTTTTATCACGTAGTCGTAGACTCTTTCTTTTTCTAAAAATTGGCTTAGTTTGTTCATTGCTCCAGATACAATATTGTCAATGTGTAATAGTATGTATCTCTCCTGAAATGAAAAAATAGTAAAGAGTCAAGGGAGTGAAGAGCACATTAGTTCCTGTCACAGTCTAATCCAAAATATAGATTTTCTATTTTTGTGTTTACCATTTCAGATGGGACTGTGGTCAGACTTTGACTCTGTTGACCTGTTATGTTTTAGGGAATTCTACCACAGTTTATGCACTTCCTTTATGCATTGGTTATGTGGTACTTACTTCCTGTTTTATTTTGTCATCTCACTCCCCGTGAGTTACAACCTGACATACTGCCCTTCTCAATTTACATTGTCTTCGCCTGATCCACTTTTCCTTGCACTTCCTTTTCCTGGTCCATCTGACCAATCAGCCCGCTACATTCAGTACGCTGTGCTGGGTGCTTGTGTTTTGTGGTTGTTTACTTAGTATTTTAGTCATAAATGGTTAATGGTCTCCACTAATTTAGCACTTTCACACCTTAGGGTTTCAAAGCGCTTTACACTAAAATGCAGACACCCTTTCACACACACATACACACACCAACGGTGGCCGAGCTACCGCACAAGGTGGCATCAAGAGCTTTGCAAGCATCTTTGGTGTTAGTGTTATGCCAAAGGACACCGCAGCATGCCGACAGGAATCGAACCCCCAACCTACTCGGCTCCACTTACTCGGTTTCGCTTTTATAAAATGAGCCACAGCCGAAGATTCTCTTCTGAGATTCTTTACGCAGAGTAACTGTTAAATCCACCCTTTACTTGTTTGGATAAGTAACTGAATGCAGGTTTCTTGATGCTTGCAGCTCCACCTGTCCCCCCCCACACACCTTAACAGCCACTGAGTCGACTATCGACTACAAGTCTCAGTGCTCACCCACATCCAAAATAGTTCATCACCTGTCCATGCGGGGCTGTACAAATTAAACAATAAAACTGTTGTTTTTTAAACAAAAAGGAGGTGAAAAAAAGGGGTTGCGGGGAAAAAAAAGAACACGTCCCAGTATCAGAGAGATTTCCAGAGTTCTAGTCACACTGTGGATTGATGTCCCTCCATTTGGATTTTCATTTGGTCCTGCATTTCATGACCATACTGCCAAGAGTTTTACACTGTTGAGTTCCTCCGTAGGCAATCGTAACATGCTGAAAAATAAATAAATGAATAATGCCATACTGTAAAATAAATAACTAATGCACGAAAAATGTTTAAAGGCAAATGGACTGTTAGTTTATGAACATCCCTGAAAACATTGTTGATTTTTTTTTTTAAATAGCTTTAAAAGGTGCTATAAGGAGGATGAATGAATACATTCATCATGGTATATCAAAAATAAAGCAGAAAATTAAATTATGTAGTAAAAAAAAAAGAAGCTCAGAATGAAAAGCAGGGTTATTTTCATTCAAAAAACTAAATCTATAGCAGTTTCTGGGGGGCAGGGGGGTGATGGCAGGAGAGGTATACAGAGACAGATGCTTGAAAAAAACTACTTGAAAATCTGTAAAGAATCTTTTCTAAGCACACACGCATTTCTATTTTCAAAGTCTGTAAAAGCAGAATGGTGCTGGATCGTTCAGTGACCAAGCTTGTCTTCTGCGGAACAGTCTTCAAATCTTAATCCGAGGGGTGGGCAGCTTCTCTTTGTTTAAGAGTGGATTTAAAACCTTTCTTTTTGATAGAGCTTTTAGTTAGGGCTAGGATAGCTCTTGGTTATGTTGCCATAGGCCAATTCTACTGACGGATATCCCATGATGCAATTCTCTCATTCCTCCCACTCCTATCCTGTCTGGCCTTAGGTCCCTTCATCAATGCATGCTAGCAACCTCATAACGTCTCGCGAGTCCTTAGGCTTTCTCATTTCACAGGCTCCCAGAGAGCGCGGCTTGATCTACCATCTTGCCAGACACCAGCCGTTATGTCTTTATGAATATTAAAGCTATTATTGTATCATGTCACCTATTACCATGCAGCTGGTAGCACCAGTGTTAGCACCTGTCTCTCCCAACCCTCATACAACTTCCCAAACCAGTCGAGACAAAAGGCCGCCCACAATGACCTTGGGTCTGTCCAATGTTTCTGCTTGCACTTGTTGCCAAGTGCTTGTTCTTGGGGAATGTTGGGTTTCTGTTCCAGACCTGCCCTGTGTTCTGATATGATGTTATGTAAATAAAATTTGACGTCACTTGATTAGACAAGCCAACAACATTAGCTCAGGCCACTAGTGCAGCATAGATGTTAACATTTATGCCAAAATCGCACCAAACAAAAAGCTGCGTGGCATTGAATTCCCTCTACGGTAATAAATGGAAACTTTTCTCTTACTCAAATATACTATACTACTACTAACTGTATACTATCAGCTCACGGGTGTTTTCAGGAGCGCACGTGTTCCCTGGACATCTTGAAGGATGGGATGGGGACTACCTTCTGTCTGAAACTAAAAACTCGTTTCATAAATTCAGCATTCAGAAGACAAAACATTGTGGAGGAAATGGTTAACACACGGGCCTCTCCTGATGTCGCTCGTTGCGCGGATGATTTAACATCATATTCTCTTTGATTCATAATATTGTATTTGATTTGTCCTGATGAGTTTTATTGAAAGAACACAAATCCTCTATGAATGTTAAGTCTTTCCAAAAGGTAGCTTCTCTTTGATTGCTGTTTCAATCTTCTGCCGGCCTCTGCCTTTTTTATTTGGCGTTCAGAGTCGGGAGGGGGAATGAAGCAGCCCATTACCGCAGTCCCAGCTCTTTGACTGCCGCTGTTCTCCTTTTATATTCTGACTAAATGAATAGGCGCTTGAATTAAGTAATCTCCATTAACTCTCAGTGGAGTAATAAGAAGGGTCAATACTCTTTGGCCCAGCTCCTCTTTAGATTTGGAGGGTTCCCTTCTGACCTATTACCGAAGGTGATTCTCCAGACTTTTTTTTTTGTAAAGAGAAGACTCTGGAACTTCGCTCAGACACTTATCCCACTGCCAAAAGACAAAATTGGCCTACAGAGGGAGAAGAAAAGTTGTCATTAAAATTACGTATCCCTTGACCCCCACTTGAAGGTCATATACCGGCAGCAATTATTGAGTGTGTCTTTAAGGAGAGCCTCTGCTGGTCGTTAGCGTCGACAGTCTCCAGGGCGATCCCCTTGAGGGAGAGGGGAGAGAGGCTATGTGTGTGAAGGCTGGAGGACCCAGGGTCCACTATCCGGTCCTTAAGCTCTTTGATAAAGCTGCGAGGACTTTATATAGGAGGAAATGATAGCATTGGGGAGTCGGAGTATCGTCTCTTGAATGTCAAACCTCTCAGTGGAAGGACAGGCGGCGAAATCTTACGGATGGCCACTTGCATATCATAACAACGTCACCAATATTTTGCACTGTTGCTCTCTGGCGCCAAAGACTGAGAGGATCTACTACTCGCTCTGGGTAGAAGATATTTGTTTTTTGAGGGAATGAGTGGCAGGCACTTCTGACATGAACTTGTATCCCCTCACAAAAGTCAGGCACAAATTAACCTACATCTCAGCTTCATTGCCGCCATGTGGCGCCTGCACTGCAAACTGATGTGAGCAGCTCATTAAGCGTATTCGCACATTCTGCTTCTGCGCTGCATCGCTTTTCCACCTACTGTTACTCTAATGCTAACCTTCACTGCATTATCAATGCCGCTAATTCAGTTTTTCCCCATTCTAGGAATTGCATGAGAGACAGGCATCATCCTTCACCTGTGAACTACAGGGCCACATATAGTGACACCAATCCATTCAGTCTCATTCACAGCAATGGACAATTTAGTTGCTTCACTTTTTGAACCACTGAAGTACCTGGAGGCGACAAAGATTCCACACACAGACAGGTCTCTCACAGCTTTTCTGGATCCAGAGCCTTCCGGCAGTGAGGAGAGACAGAGAGAAACAACCATTGATACTCGATCGTGGCGCCATGCTGTCAATACCACGCAAACCGTCTCACCCTACAGAAGAAGCCCATCTTCAGTGTATGTCTGCTCTGTTCTTGTAATGTGGACACCAGAACAAAAATCAAGGGGTTCTGTTAATTTGACGCAGAACATGGGAAACATGGCAACATGCATATTGGTGACGCCTCATCGCGTTGCGTAACGTTGTAAACGATGCCAATGTACCAATGTACATCCATGATTTGCATACACGACTGTTCCAGTTAAATCCTTATAATTCCATTTGTTGTGAGCCATATTTTATTTTCAGAACTCACAGAATAGATAGGTTTATTTTTTCTTTAGCTCCTGCAGGGCCTCAAATGTCAAAATCTTAATGTTACAATTTTCCACGGTAAATGGTGAAGAATTATGGTTAATCCATTGTTTACGATTTATCGTTATATGGTGTATTTTGATATGATGCGTTTTATTTATGACATCATTTGATCCTCTCGCTTCAGTAACCTCTGATCAACATATTATACTAGAACCCGAGGACCTGGAGTATTTTATTGTCACTTTCAGTTCCTGTGAAAAGGTATATATTCTCTTACACTACTACATTTTGACATTTAGTATTGTATAGGTAAATCCTTTGCTGACCTCTGTCATTTTTTATTGCGTATAAGCCTTATTTGAGGCTTGAAAAGAGCGAAAAAAGTTTAAGTATATGCCAACAAAAAGCGCCGAGCGTCATTACAAGGGAGTTTTTGTGTCCCTCTGCACGAATCAATAGATCTGATATCATCATTGCTATTACACAAACAGCTGTGAGAATGAGTTTGTCCTGTTTCAAACATCCGTGGCCCATGACTTTAAAACATACCACGGTGTTTGTATAACCTTTACCAAGTTTGCTTCTGTGTGTGTGTGTGTGTGTGTGTGTGTGTGTGTGTGTGTGTGTGTGCGCGTGTGTGTGTGTGTGTGTGTGTGTGTGTGTGTGTGTGTGTGTGTGTGTGTGTGTGTGTGTTTCCCACGACATGAAATTTTACAGTACAGGGGTGATTTCGGTTTCAGTAGTCTTGGTTGTCATTACACTCTTGTTACATAAACACGCCTCATTCAGTGCTTGACTACTACAGTGGTATTTGGTGGTCACAGCTGAATTATTTTCCATTACAGATGTACTCAGGAAGTACTTGGCATATTATTACAGAGGTTTCCAACAGTTTCCAACAATTATTATTTCCTTACTATTCAAATACTCTAATTCTGTTGTCATTACAGTGTTTTCAGACAAGTTCTCAGTCTCATGCATTAGTTCATTATCTATACTGCATTTCCTGCACTCAGGATATGTTCTCAGTACTTCCCTCTAAATCTTTCCTGAACAATCAGCTGTCATTTCAGCATTAACACAAAGGCATGCAGTTATCGATGCCATCGCTACATCGCTTTTAAACAAACATTAGCGGTTACTGCATTTTCAGTCAGGTCTTCGGCAGTCATTCTTAAATGGCTGCCAGATGTCAGACTTTCTAATTAAGAAAAACTCATCAGCCAATACCCCACTGGTAAACAAATATTCTGTTTCACTGCAACATCAGCGTGCAAGTTACTCATTACTTGACAGGCTGTTACTTAACTCATTATTTGACAGGTATTACACAGTTATAACACTGGTACTCTGTATCCACTACTTTACTATTAAACCTTTATACTCACAGGTCAGCTCCTCCTTCCTCTTCTCTTAAATAGAAGTTCTAGGGAGCAGTGGTCGGGTCACACGGAGTGATAGTCATTCTAGATGTAGGCCTGTGCACGTGGTTTGCGGAAAATAAGACAATAAATCACCAGGCTTGTCGAAGGAGCATGCCTGTGTGCAACCGCCGTTGCACAAAACAATGACGTTGTCGCATCACCATCACCACCGATCTCTGTTCTCGGCTCAGATCCATAGGCCTCCAACATGTGTTGAACGTCTCGACATCCTGACGCCTGCTGTTGTGGAAAAACACGAAGTTATGCTTCAATCTGGGTCACGATGCATGTGAGCTGCACGTCTGTCAACATACAGATGCCAGAACAACACCAACCACCACCAACACCTTCTTCTCCCGTGTTGCGCAGGAAAGATTCCATTACACCCCGATCACAAATACTTTTATACGTCGGGGTGAAAATTGCCCTCTTTTTAAAGTGCAAAAGCGTGACATTACCATCTCCCAAGTGTTTTTTTCTTTTTTTCCTTTAAGCACACTGGCTAATTAGATGGGTGATAGGAGTGGCACTGATTGGCATTATAAAAGCTGCACTATCACTCCTCACTGGTTCCCAGCACCGGCTTCTCCTCCTTTTCTGTTCAAAGTTGCCATCAGAGGAATTATTTAAGATAAAAGACATTATGGAGAGTAAAAAAAAAAAGAAAAAAAACTCCCCTGACAGATATTATCATTACAACCCATTTATGGAAACTTACTTTTTTCACTTCCCTCTCTCTCTCTCTCTCTCTCTGTCTTTCTCATTCTGCGCCACTCTCCGTCTCCCCTTTACTGTCTGCCTCCCCACGGGTAAAGGGGGGTGGGGGGCGAGAGAGAGGGGGGGGAGAGTGAGCTCTGTCAATTGTGAGTGAGAGCGCTGCTAAGTCTGGCTTCACTACAAAGGTTAGCAGATCTGACTGTCAATAGTGTCTTGTGGGTGGGGAGGGGGAGGGGAGGGACGTGGAGGTGAGGTGGTGGAGGTAGTGGTGAGGAGGAGGAGGAGGAGAGGTGGATGGAGTGTGTGTGTGTTGTGTGTGTGTGTGTGTGTGTGTGTGCGGGGGGCGTCGCTTTGAGAGAAAGAGATACTTTGATATTTCGGAATGTAAGAAGGGTGAATGTGGAGAACTGGAGGTTGGGGATCTAATTACCGGGCCATAATTGGGGGCTGGGGAATAGGCTGCCGTCCTCTCAACTCGCTGCAGATCAATTATGTTAAGAGAACATCTGTAAGTAGAGCTTAATGAGGTCCATTAGTGCAACATGCGCTGCCTTCCCTAACGGTGCTTGTCAGCTTCTTGGATGAGCTGGAGTGCGCTGCTGACTGGGGACCTGGCGGAGGGGCTTAAATAGGAGAGCGGGCTCCTCTCTTCGCCGCGCTTCCCCGACCAGAGAACCGGAGAGACGGAGACGGAGACGGAGTGGGAAGGAGAGAGAGAGAGAGAGGAGAGACCCTGAAGGAAGCCGCGTGTTTAAGTGGGTTGCCCGGACTGGAGGAGACCCCCGAAGGGACGCGTGTTTTTACGCACAACTTGAGGCGTGGGAGAGGGTGGGGTAAGGGGGGGTCAGGCTCTCAAGTTTTTCCGTGGAGCTTTTTTTAAACAACTATAATTTTTTTTATTTCCTCCCCTTTATATTCTTTTTTTCCATTTTTGTAAAACAAAGTTGCCTGGTGGACAATTAGGACGACAATTAGAGATTTTTTTTTTTTGGAACACCGCTGGCTGCACTTCAAGGTACGTGCGTGTGAGGTTGTGTGTGTGTGTGTGTACATGTGTGCGTGCGCGCGTATTTCAAGCGCCCATTGTGCCGCGCGTAAAAGTGCGGGTCAAGCTCCGCGTAAAGGCGCGCACATGCAGGAGCGCCATACCAGAAAAGAATTGGTTTCTCCAGGTGGAGCGACTCCCTTCTTGGGATGAGAGGTGTCGGGGGGGGGGGGGGGGGGGGCGCCCGCCCCCCACCCCACCCCCCAACCGCCGCCGCTGTCACTTCATTTTTGTCCGTCCGGTTCTAACGGGAGCAACTTTCATTTTTCTCTCTGGGACGCGTTCGGATGAAGAGCCCCCCGGCCCCCCCATCCCACCCCCAACCTCCGTCTCCCATCCGCGGAGCGCCGAGGATAAATAATTGGCGGAACGCAGTTGAGTGAAAGGCGGGCGGAAGGGCACCGGGCGGGAGGGGAGAGAGGTGGCAGCCTCAAACATACACACACACGCGCGTACACACACTGCAGCAAATTGCATGATTACCAAGATAGGCCGCCTTGAAATAATTCAATCCATGACAAAACCTAATTACTGGCAGGTAATACCCTGTCAGCTTTAATGCATCTCATCACTCATAATGGTGCGGAGAGCATTTTATGACCCATCTCATTATCGCTGCGTTTTAGGCTGGAGCTGCGTGCCATTCCTGTCTCCTCCTCCTCCCCACGCTCTCTCTCTTTCTCTCTCTCTCTCTCTCTCTCTCTCTCTCTCTCTCTCTTCCAACACCGGAATATTTAAAGAGAAGAACTTGTCAGCGCCGTGTTGGAACCGTGCTTCCAAAGAGTTCGGGGTGGGTGGAAGGTGTGTGTTTTTGTGCGCGAGTGTGTCGTCTATGTTTGTGTGTGTGTGTGTGTGTGTGTGTGTGTGTGTGTGTGTGTGTGTGTGTGTGTGTGTGTGTATATGGGGGGGGGGGGGGTCGTGACCCCGTCCAGTCATAACCGGGGGCGCTAATTGACGTCGGACGGTCGCCACGGCAGCGCGCCGGATTATCAGCGTATGTTTAATTACAGGGATGATTTAAATAAGAATAAACGGTAATCGCGCCAGAAGAAAAAAAAAAAAAGAAAATAAGGAAGGGTTGATTTAATTGCTCGCTCCTGTTACTCTTTATTTAGTAGTTTGTCATTAAAATGCAAAAAAAAAACAAAAAAAAAAAAACGTGTAAATGGTTACCAAAATCCAAGTAAATCCAGTAAATCTGACCACTCAATAATCTGGTCACCCTGTTTGGATTAACCCACAGGAATTATTTGAAGCCCCCCTCCTCCCAATCTGAATTATTGATTACTTGGTATTTGAGCATGGATGACTGATAGACATATTTTTTGGCTTTAATTTTTTCATTTTATTTTTCACGGTCATTGATTGCAGAGTAAGAGTAAGTGAAATTGTCTTTTGAGAGGCAAGGCTATGGTTTGTGATGTCACAAATTTCCATAAATTACTCTTGACATCCAGTCACACCAATGATGTGATGTGGATTACAACAGGAGGTGGTCAAGGGCCTTCATCAAGCTAATACTGTAAAAAAAAAATATATAGATATATATTTTTTTTTCATATGATCTTCACTAACAAGAGTTAGTATTTTCATATCAGGTGTGTTAAAAGCAAAACCTTTGAATGTGATCTTCTATGCGTTATAGTGCGACATGTTCTGACACATAGCCATACTGATACTGAGTGATACCACAGAACAGAAAGTAAATACATTTAAAGTATTTACGCGATTAATTTCCATTCCTTTAAGACTTTTTTCATGAAATAAAACGAAGGGTCGCGCAAAACAATTTAACCAACTAAACAATCGAACTGAAGGAGAGTGAAAAACACACTTCTTGCGTTGTACGACTTCAGACAGCGTGTAAGTGGTTGCCGGAAACTATTTTCACCCTTCACAATAAAAGCCTGTAATATCCCACCTTTGAGCATTAAAGCATATATCTTACTTACGGCTGTTATACTGTAACAATGAGTGACGGGGTTGCTTGTCTTCGTGCGTGTACGCGCGTGTAAAAAGAGGATTCCAAGTCTTTTCTAGTCGCCCGTCTGTGTTTTTCAATGGAGAAAAAGCAATAATGGGCAAACATACTTGGCTACGATGCAATGAGCGCTGCGCGTCTGTGCGTCTGCGCGCACTCGCGACGCCCGGAATGAAGAACGCTGGAGAAAAAAAAAAAAAAAAGTGGGCGTTCCATGGCGGGAGCGCGCACGCCACGCGCGCCCCCGTCGATAGCGGAGCGCTTCGTAATAAATGAATGACCTTATCGCGGCGGTGTAATATCTCACCGGTGAGGAACCGGAGCGGGGGTGGGTGGGGGGCGCGGATTTTGGGGGTGGGGTGGAGGGGGGTAGGGGGAGATAATAGAGGTTGACTTCCTCGGTCTCTCGCCACTCGATCGCCGCCGCACGGGCACGCAAACACGCACTCACCGCGCATGAACACACCTGTTGGTTGATACCAACACACTCACACTAACACCCATCCATCCACCCATCCATGCGGTGACAGAGCCCGCAGTTTGGGCCAACTTTTCTTTTCTTTTCTTTTCTTTTCTTTTCTTTTCTTTTCTTTTCTTTTCTTTTCTTTTCTTTTCTTTTTTTCTACATTTCTATTTTCATCGCTTGCGGAGGAGGCGGGTGGAGGAACTGCGGAGTTCAGGCTTCTATTTAACTCGTAGTGAAAGGTGAGTGTCCAACTTCTACGCTATGGTTGGTGCACGCGTGTGTGTGTGCGTGCGTGTGTGTGTGTCAGACGGTGGTGGGGGTGGAATGGGGGGGGGGGGGGTCTCCGCCTCTCGTTCCGCGGTGTCACGTCAAAGTGCTGATGAGCGGCGGCCAGTAGGATTAGATGGTCGCAGCGCCGCGGAGGGGGAAGCATCTCTTTGTCGTCCTGTCAGTCGCCGCCTGCGTGTCGCCGTGCACACAGCTCCCCCCTTCTCCTGACTGCCGAGAAAAAAAAAAAAAAAAAAAAAAAAGGGGGGGGGAACGATCTGAAATAAACGGCAGCTCGAACCTCCACCTGCGTTTCGCGAGCCGGTGTTTTTCTTTTTTTTTTTTTCTTTTTTTATTCTTCCTCCCCTCCTTTCTCCCTCCTCCTCCTCCTCCGTGCTGGATTGCTCCCCCCTCCGCTTCCCCCTCCGCCCCCCCCCGCGCTCTAACAAAGCCCCGCCAGCAGCAGACAGCAGCTGCTCCGCGGACCAGGAGGCTCCGGGTTTGCGTGGCGGCGCTGAAGCGGCTCAACAAATGCAGAAAAGGGAGAAAAGTTTCGGTAAGACTTTGCGCGTTTCGGCTTCCCGTGAAGGTCACGTTTTGGCGCGCGGACGCGTGTCTTGTGTGTGTGTGTGTGTGTGTGTGTGTGTGTGTTGTGGAGGAGACACGTCTGACCCCCACCCCCCCTCCAACTCCTCTTTTCTCCAACCTCATTTACCCCCCCTCCTCTTCTACTTCCTCCGTTAACGGTAATGTTACGTGTGCTGCGTTCACTGCCACGCGTTCGGCGCGGCAAATTGACTCGGTATCGAATACGTTGCTGGCCTTTACCGGCGCTCCGCTGCCATGGCAACAGTAATTAAACCGATAGGGTGAAATGTCAGCATCTCGTCGGGCGAACAGCTGGGACTGAAATCGCGGCGAGTGTGTCCACCCCCCCACCCACCCCCACGTCACCCCCAACCCTACATCCCCCCCCCTCCCTCAACGCCGCCGCCGCCGCCGCCGCTTCCACCTCCGTCCGTGCCTCCATCCCGGTGCTTCGCGGCGCAGATGATAATACATGTGGCCGAAGGGAACGGATAAACGGAGGAACGGCTGCCGCTGCGCCACGAAGGAGCAGGAAGGAGGTGGTGTGTGAGTGTGTGTGTGTGTATGTATGTGTGTAAAGGGGTGGGGGTGGCGTTGGTCGACCAAAATAAAACAGATATCATTAGGGGGGCTCCGAGGAGCCGTGATTTCCCTTTCCCTTTTCTTTTTATGGATAATGAAGCTTTTGTTCCGCACCCCCCCTCCTCTCTTCCTCCCCATCCTCATCCTCCTCCTTCACCTACAGCCCCCTTTGCAATCGGAAGAGTGAAGTGGCCAAATTCCTGCCGTGCTTCCCCCTTATTCCCCCAGACTTGATTGCGCTGGAAAGGAAGAAAAACAAGAAAAAAAAAAAAAACAGAAAGGGAGAGTAAGGGGTGGGTGTTTTGGGGAGCGTCTAAACTCTAAATTCTTTGGGGTTGGTAATGAGCGTGTGGGGCGACTTTGTAGTGTTAACGAGGGTCCCGGACTGGCGGACGATCGCGGCGGGTGTGTGTGGATGTGTGTGCGTGTGTGTGCGTGTGGGAAGGGGGGGGGGGGGGGGGGGGGTTAAATGCTGCCAATTAACAAATCAGCAGCGCGGATGCACCGGAAACGACCATCGCTTCCGTCTTTGCCCACCCTTCCCCGACAGCCAGGTGATCCCGGGCTCCGTGCGCAACGGGACAGCTGCCGTGCGTGTCGAACCCCCCCCCCTTTCGCTCCCACTCCCACCAGCGTGCGATGTGTGTGTAAACTGGTGTTTCATTGAAAATTTAAACACACACACACAGAGACACGCGTACGGCGAGGTCCACCCAGCTGCTGGTTCTAACGAGCTGGAAACAACTTTGATTTTCTATTCAGTTGATGCTCTGATCAGCGCGGAGCTCCAGCCTGCAGACAGAACACACACACTTGATTGAAAATAATCCGCGGGGATATAATCCATTTTGGACACTCGGACTTCCACCGGATCTAAATCAGGCCGGCGGCAAACGGATGCAATGAAAAACCAGCGTTTATACAGTGGATACCCTGGAAAGGCTATTCCAGGTGATAGTCCCCGCCCGTGTGCACACACTCCTTAGTATTAGGCGTCCAGACGCTGTGTTATTTCTGAATTAACCTTTCTGAGTGACCTCAGGTTGACTCTGGCATGTGTTGTGCATGTTTTAGCTTTTTGTCAGATTTTTTTTTCTCTCTCTATCAGAAGAAGTTGAAGCCAAAGACAGTTATTTTTTTAATTTACCATTCAGGACACTCAGCTGCTTTTGCGCCCCACCATCCCTTTTCCCGGCCGGTTTCAGACTTTAAGCGTGTCTTCCAGGTGACTCGAATAAAACCGGCAAACGCAAACGCGACCGATTACATGTACTATTAAATAAGTGTACACAAGAGCATCGTACAAAGACACACGCTGTAGATAGTGTCATGATGTATTTTAATTTAACCTTAACAGAAAACATTTTCAAGAGGGAGATGTCAGAGTGGACTCGCGTCAAAAAGAAAAGGCCTTAAAATCGGATCGTTCATGAGCATCGTCTTTCCGTTTTTTTATCGGACGTGAATCCTCACAGGGAGGCTACTAATGGCCGACCTGAGGAGCAGGAGTTGACCTCTCCTCATCCTCCTTCTTTTCATCCTCCTCCATCTCCTCCCCTCTCTGCTATGGACTCTGTCTGATTGGTGCGCGTGGCCTCCTCACTATGAAAGTTCCAGAGCAGATCGTGTGTGTTGCAGCCGGACAGACCGGTGATCGCATGAAGTGTGAGAGGAGCACTGTATGTCTGTGAGTGTGTGTGTGTGTGTGTGTTAATTGCTATTGAATGAACCGGACTCACAGAGAAGCAAAAAGTATGAAGGGCAGATCATCTGTAAATATAGGGAAAGGTGTTAAAGTGTGTGTGTTTGTGTGTGGGGGGTGTCAATTTGTTTAAATGAATACAAAAGTTTGTCAAGTGAGCAAAACGACTTTCCAGAGAAGGACTCTGTGTGTGTGTGTGTCTGTATCTGTGTGTGTGCGTGCATGCTGAACGGGGGACAAAGAGGAGTGGGGGGTGTGCCTCTCCTCAGGGAATAGCAGGAGAATACTAATTCCAGCCCGGTGCAAAGTACCCGAACCCCCCGCCTCCTCAAGCCCCCCAGCGGGGCAACAAAGGCTGGGACCAAACAATACACCGGGCTGCAAAGCCCCTGGCCTGAAGCCCCGCCCCTTTAAGCACAGGGGAGATCAGTGTGCTTCAAATGTCCAGGAACAAAAGTGAAACTGTGTCTTTGTGTGGCTACTGTCAGTGTTAACTGACCGCAGCTCCTCTTCCTCTTTCTCTTCTTTTACTTCTTCTTTGTCTCATTCGCTTGCTCCTCTTCTCCACATTTATCACCACACTGGTAGATAAAGGATATAATATAAGGATATATTTTGTTTCTTCTCCATTGTTGTCAAAGTACCCTGGCCTCGAACCCCCCCCCCCCCACACACACACACACACACACATAAAGGTTAACACATGTGTTCAAAAAAAGCCTCAGGTTTGAACCCCATTGTATCCAGAGAAGGAGGAAACTGTTTATCGTCCACCTGACTGTATTTAATCCAATATTAAAATTTCACATAAACACAAAAATGGACTAAAATAATAACTCCACTGGAGTAAAAATCACAGACATGGGGTGTAAACTGACCTCCTTTTCGAGCTTGTTTGCAGATAATTGCTCAGGATGCTTTATTTTATTTTTTAATGGACAGTGTCTTTTACACACTTGCGCACACTCTCTCTCTCTCTCTCACACACACACACACACACACACACACTGGTGAGGCCCAGTGTTTTGACCCCTGCAACTCCAAACTAGGGATGTCTTCCTCCCAGCGTTTCTGTGGCGAATTTTCTTTTTTTTTTTTTTTTTGCATTTGTGCTAGTAAATTGTAAAGAAGTATCATTATCTCAGCAGCTCATCAACAGCTAGTAGAAAAGTTCTAAATATGAGACCTTAATTGTCATGAGCATTTGGGATTATCTGATTTCCCTATATTTGCGTATCAGAACTTCCAGATTATGACCACTGAGTTGTTATTGTTGTTGTGTTTTCTTGTTTTTAACATTGCTTCTACGTGTTCTCCCCGGTTACAGATCACCAGGCTTAACAGGCCCGGGCCTCCTTTATCAACTGGGTAACTTTGGGAAAAATAATTTTTTGAGCAAGATCGCAATGGGAGATGACATAAACAGCATCATGACTCACCAGTGTCAGAGCAGGTGTGTGAGCCTTAATTTCATCACACCTCACACACTGGGAGTGTGAGATGCCGTTCTGAACTCACAATCACGATACTAAATGTTGATTTGTGAGATTGTTATTTTTTTTTTTTTTTTGTTCCTTTAATGCATCTCAGCACTTGTTATATTTAGCTGTCAAAGCATCCGTACCCCTTACATACTCCGGAATGGTGTACTTTACTTCCTGCCAGTTTGACTTCATGTATCTTTCCTGCGGTGTAAGCACAATAGTAGGATGGAAACAGGTCAGACTCACTCATGATTCAAGGCCTGTATAATTGAACATTGAGAAAGTTCCACCATTCCGTCACTCCAAGTGTTTATTCGGTGCACTACCGTTCCCGGCGAAGCACTGCAAACACCAAACTCTCACCGCGTATATTTGTCTCTTTCACCTACGAGCTCATCACACCTACAGTTACTGAGCTCACAGCATCTGGATGAGACTTTCAAGATATTATCTTATCTAAAATAAGTCTTCTGCGTTAAAATCCTAATTGGCTATTTTGTTTTTGTTTTTATAGTCAAAGTACTTTAGTTGGTTTTGTCCTTTTTATTTTCATATTTTTTTTCTGATGAGGAAGGATAGAACTCTGGTAACCCCAACCGAGGAAATGAGCGTCCCAGAAAAAAAAATGTAAAAAAAAAAATCACAGCATAGAGTAACACCAGTGCATCAAATTTAAGAGAAATATAAAATAAAAACGTCATGCGGCGGCACCTGTTAAAGCAATAAAGCACGTTTAGTGCAAGAGCACAATAAAAATAAAAAGCAGCGATGGCTTAAATTGCATTAAAGGTCTTATTGGCAGGGAGATTGAGAGCTGCTTCCGAGGACAATAATTAAAAAATATCTCACATGGTAGTGAAAGTAATATTGCACGTGCTATTTGAAACATGCCATTAAACATAATAAACCTCATGTTAAATGACAATATTGGGGTTTTATTGCAGCCTGTATTTGATGGTGTTCTTGATTTTAGTTTTTCTCTTCATACCGGAGTATTCAGTGTCTCTGTGTCATTGCTATCACTCTCTGTCAAATCAACATTTACCGTCGTAGGGGGATCCATAATTTGGTTTCTCTAACCGTAAAGGCTATCGGTATTTTGAAATGGATATTTTAAAAGTGATTACATGCAATATTCGATTTTGCCTCAATGCAAAAACTACTTACTTAAATACTTATCTTGTTTTGTCCAACGTATTTGCCCGCCACAATAATAAAATCAGAATGTAAAAAATCATTGTTAAAATGAAAGTCTGAGATTACATTTCTTTTCATTTAATTTTTTTTTCATTGCCAGCAAGTTGTTTTATTTAATCTATATTTTGCGATTTCAGTAAGTAAAACATGAATAAATAAATGTATTCTATTAACAAGTAAAAGATGTAGAATTGACTCAGTAGAATTCTAGAATTCTATGTAGAATTCTAGAATATAGATACTGTTTCCTAAAGTGATTCTGCCTTTATATCAACTGATGAAAAAAGACAAAAAAATAGAAATTAAAAATTCCATAATTATCTGACACGACTTTTGGTCTTGGCAACTTAAAATTTACGTGCCAAAGTTATCGTAAATTAACCTAAATGCACGTTTAATATTTAGTAAGTAGACAGAACTATAACTTCAGAAGAGTTTTGTAATCACGTACTTTGCCAATGATTCCATCGGTTCTTGACTCATCAGATGAAATACGAAACTTTTATTGAAAAACTTTACAAAAGGGAAAATAAATTAACTCCTGGGAAAATTAAAACTAAGAACTCCAGATTTCCTTCAAAATAATAATCACTTCAGTCAATAAACGCAACAATAAAAACATCAACAAAAACAACAATAATAGTAATAATAATATCAATAGTAATAATGATAATAGTAATATTTATATTATATGTATATATTTTTATATATTTTATATTTTTTTATATTATAGTTTTATATATTTATCATCTCTCCGGACAATATCAGATTTACATGTCAAGCGCTTTCCTGGTAATTTTAAAGCTCATTCCCCAGGACCGTTCAGTTTAGTCAACAGGTCTTCGAGGTGTCCCAGACTCAGGCTGCTTCCTCCCCTCTCAATCCCAAGTGTAACCCCCATCTCCCCTCTCCCTGCAGGTATACAAATGCTCTCCGTCCAGCCGGACACCAAGCCTAAAGGCTGTGCCGGCTGCAACCGGAAGATCAAGGACCGCTACCTGCTCAAGGCCCTGGACAAGTACTGGCACGAGGACTGCCTCAAGTGCGCCTGTTGCGACTGCAGGCTGGGCGAGGTGGGCTCCACGCTCTACACCAAGGCCAACCTCATCCTGTGCCGGAGAGACTACCTACGGTAAGAGGCGCTCGTCTTTAGACACGTCTTAGGCTGACATCAGGGCGACGTCCAGGCCGGTTGCAGGGTTATGATGTTTGTAGCGTGATGTCATGTTGAGCTGCCTTTTACTTGGAGGGAGGAAAAAGGACTGTGTGCTGCTAGTGTCAAATACTATAACATTTAATCGACTTTTACAATAATCTTATATAATAACATCTTATGTTATGCCAAAAAATAAAATAAATAAAATGATAATAATTGTGAATTTAGTAAGTGAAGGGGTTCTTATTGTCGTGGCAACTGGACTTGAAGTTCTTCACTTGAAGACGTTTCACCCCTCATCCGGGAGGCTTCTTCAGTTCTAATGACCGATAGGGAAGAAGAAATTCAAGTCCAGTTGCCAAGACAAGAAGATTTCGACAGGAATTCAACATGACCTGAATGACTGAGAACCTCCACAGATAAGAGGAGGAATCATCGCTGGGTCTCCCTATCAAAAAAATCTAAAGTTAGGATGCTGAAACTCCAACGGACTAAACATGTTCACAATATTTACATGTTATAAACCAATCTGCAAATTTAAGGACAGGTCTCTCAGGCAGGCACACACACACACACACACACACACACACACACACACACACACACACACACATACACACACTCGCCAACTGACCACTTTTGGTGTAACTAATTGTATTTTGGGGTGGAAACCCATGGTTCTCTATAACCCATTCTGCGCTGGGTCCTTATACACCCCGCTGCACCTTTCTGAATTCCTATTATGTTACAGTTCTATTAACCTTTATTTGTCTATTTAATTTTTTTTTTTTTTTATAAGTGCAACCTCTCTGTTGTTAAATCTACACATTATCTTCTTCATATATATAGGTGCATGTGTTTTTTAATATAATACTTAATAATAATACTGCAATACAATTTTTTTTTTCAATTATCCTCAAAAACAGTTCCTGTTTAAACCTCATGAATATGCACCTTTGACCCCGGTGTAGCAATGTGACAACTCGGCCTTGTCAAGGGTCAATATCTTTTAATAAGATCTATACATAATAATAAAAACATAAATCAATAAATTAATACAGAAATAAACTACTAATAAAAAATGTATTAACCACTATCATAAAAAAAAAGAAATGTCTTTGGATTCAGATAAATGTTCTTCATTTGGGAAAAGACAGTGTGTGGAAAAGTTTTACACTTACTTTGTTATTGATAAGAATTACAATTCGTCGCAAAGAAATTTGATTGGCCATGTATGAATCCAGGCCGGAAAATTGTTATTGTTATTAATGGTTATTGTTTTTGGCCTCCTCATTCCTCACCACCTCCCTGCTGGAGCCTCAGGTGTGAGGGCTTTAACCCTGGAGGGTAGCAGGGAAGAGGAGATGAGGAAAGCAGTTAAGGAGTTTGATTTTACAGGGAAAAACCCTCCTCATCTTCACCCACTGGTTTGCATTTGCTTCAAGTGAATGAGATCATCAGTATTTTATTAAACATTTTTCCTCTGGTTATTGATTGGCATATTGATTCTTCAAAAACCCTTAGATGAACATAAAATAGATAACTAGATAAATAATTGAAGAGTCAGTAGGATTTTCCCCGTTCTCTATTTGTTATTTTGTTGATTAAGACCAGGCCCGCAAACGGACAACGATGACTCACAATTTCGCTCATTAGCTGTTGTTTTTTTCTACTTCTGGGTGTCAGACATCAATGTATGACTCAGTCTTACTTCATTACATTGTTCTTACATGAAAAGGCCATTTAGGCATTTTTTTGCTCTGGATTCCATTGATTTACTGGAATCATGCGTCACTTGTTAACTTGCGGCAAAAAGAAAAAAACTAAACTCCATCCATCCAGAAGGTCTTTTTAGAAATGTATTTATTGATAATTTTGTTACCCCATGGGCGAGTGAGTTTAATGGTTTAATATATATTATACATATGTATTTGTTGTTGTTGCTCAAAGTCCATTTCCTGCTATTTATGTACTGTGTATTTATCTTTTTTTTTTTCTTTACCTTTTTGTCTGATGTTGGCTGCACCTCCCAGCAGAGAGGACTAAATTGGATGTAGACACTAGTTTCTGCAAAAGATGAAGACAGTCTATGTAACTGAGAAGCCACATACCTGCATATCAGTTGGAGCCTGCCCTACATGTTTGGTGTTATAAATACCTTGTTTCTATTTATTTTTTGGCTGTTTCTAGTCGTGTGTGTGTGTGTGTGTGTGTGTGTGTGTGTCTGTGTGTTTCACCGGTAAGGTAGAAACACTGCAAGCTTGTTGTTGCACTGGAAAGCCCAAAGGTTCGTCATTTTCAGAAGTTCCTTCAAATTCTACATCAAAGAAAACAAACTAAAAAGCAATGTCCATTCAGCAGCGTAACCAAATCTCTCCATGCGTTTTAACCATTTTGAGCATATAGAAAACTGTATGTAAAAAATGAAATAAACCAATTTTTAAAATAGGGGGGTTAGTGGAAAGGATAAAGTGTCCGTGCCATCCCCAGTTCTGCTTCGACAAAATACTGGGGACTGAAATTTCCGAATGGAAAACTGTTGTTCAATGTTGTTGCCATGAACAAGAAAATTTTCAAATCATCTGTATGCAAATGTGTTATTTTTCTATGAATCAATAAATCCCCAAAAAATAACCAGGCCATTGGGAGCAATGGGGGTCGATTCAGTGTCTTGCCCAAGGACACTTTGGAATTCAGACAGGATGAGCTGGGAATTGAACTGGCGTCCTTCCAATTGGAGGGATGCCCGCTCAACCGACCGAGTCACAGCCACCCAAGAGAATAATTAGCATAGCAAGTCATTTTTTTTCTGACAATTAGTAAGAAATAACAAAACACCTAAAGATACAAGACAAACTTTAGAGATTATTAGGAGAATTAGAAGTTCAATAAAAATATAAAGGTCAGACTTGTGATGCGGCTTCATAATTATTGCATTTGAATCCAAGTGGAGCCAAACTCGCTGCATTACACCGTAACTTTTTTGTTTGTCCGCCTCAGGCTGTACTGGCTAAGCACAGTTATTTCTCTCAAAAAGGGCTCCTGAAATAATGATATTGCTGTTTTGTTTTTATTTTTTTTTCCCTCCTGCTTTAAACCAGGCATGTTACCTCTCCACCTTCGCGGCACTATTTTCTCACCAGGTATCCTGGTGAGCCGCTGAGCTCCACCACAATAAGCGTAAATGTCATCAGTGAATCGGTTGACATTGTTTGTCCAGCTGCCGGAGCGGCGGTGGCGGCGCTAACAGGGAGACCAATTCCAACATGTTATTCTTTCATCTCCAAAGTTCAAGGTGACTGAATTGATTTGACGCGAGCGTCCTGCCTGCCGACGTCTCCCCGCTGCCGCCTAATGAACGGCAAACACAGCCAACGGCAGTGGCACGTCTGAGCGGCTGAGGCTCAGTCGCCGTGGCAATCACCGGCTACCACATCACTCCGATACAATTTTATATACGCACAGCCTCTCACACAAACACACACAAGCACGCACACACAGGAAAGTGTTTCCATCACTTTGGAAGACGCGCGTTCACCTGCAGCAGGTGAACACTGACAACATGTGACCCCTCCTCACTTTATATGTCAGACTTGTGAAGGGACTGTGTCAAAAACATAAATCACAGCAAGAATATGTAATATAATTTAAATTAAGTCACCTTGACTTGTAAAACATGTTCGATATTTCTGTGATTCATTTTAAGCTAGAACATCAGACACAACCTCTTGCTTTATTATAGTATTTTTCTCATTAATAATTCATTTTTACATCTTAAAATTAATCTACAGACCTAGATACCTTTCACCTAGATTTTAATCAATGAGGATAATTTTGTATATTCTAATTCTAATTCTTTTTTTTTTTTTACAATTGTAATGTACTGTTTGTTTTTTCCACTGAAAAAAACATAAAGTGTAACAAAAAAAATCTCATATCAACTGAGAATTTGCAAAAAAATATCTATAAATTTTCCTTGTAAATTTGCTAATATCTAGATAACATGTAAAAAAAATGGAGCCATTTATTTTATCTATTTTGTATAGTAATGACAAAACTGTTTTAGTGATTTCGCAAGTTTTTGGATATTTTTTTTTTTTTTGTATAGCATCCTAGACCCAAGTATAAAAACATTTTGACATTTAGAGCTTCACCCAATGTGACCTATGTGGCAAAGATCTAATTGCAGGCAGCAAGATTTGGGCCCAAGTTTTTTGCTTTCACAGGAAGTTCCAAAGCAGCTTCAAATCTCAAGCTGGGGTACGAGCAACATCATACATGAAAAAGACCATTCTGCTTGATAAAAGCTTAAGTAAATGATCTGCGTGTCAGAATGAATCCCTTTACCTCTTCAAGTCACTCTCTGTCAGCTCAGCAGGTTGCCACGTCACAGCGTTAATAGAAGCATGAGCTAACCAGTAAAAATACTGTGAAAAGAGCAGAGGGGAAAAAAAAAACAAGCTGGAAACATTAAGCTGCAGCTGTGTGATCAAAACGATGCTCTGTGCACGGGTGCGTGCGTGAGCGGCGGACATAATTACAGGTATTATCTCCTCAAGCTTGATTTGTGCTTCGCTCTGTCTGAATACGCCGGAACGCAGAAAGGAACATTTTATCAATAAATGATACTCCGTTGATGATACTGGTAATAACGCGGCATGGCTGTTTATGCTGATGCCTGATTTATTTTATTTATTTCATTTTATTCATTTTCATTTTTTTTTTGCCCTCTCTGCAGTGAACAGCGATAATATTGAAAGCCCAGAGGAGGGAGCGGCGCAGACAGACTGACATGTTTAACTTAAAAAAAAAAAAAAAAGGATAGAAAATGAAGACTGTGGCACAGTGGCCTGCTGAGCGCACGTGCGCACGCCGTACACACTCACACAAACACACATTCACACACACACACATACATACACACCGCTCCAAGGCCGGGTTGCAGGCGTGAAAAAAGCTGTTGGGCATCAGTTAATGGAAAACTGTAAATTCGAGGCATCCGTTTTAAAGACAGCAGCAGGAGAACACTTATTTATTTATCTATGTATTCATTCATTTTTTTTAATCCAACTTCAATTTTCCTCTACAGTGGTTTTACTCAGATTGTAAATGCAAGCGAACTCAGCCAGCAGTCAACACGGCTGGATTTATTAAGGTTGTGGAAAGCTGGCTATCAGTGGGAGATAACCAACATGTAGAGCTCGCTTCACTGGAATAACTTCTATAAGCATGTATGTAAATGCATCTGCTGCTTTTCATCTGATGTCGCTCGTGCGTTGGGCGTTGGTTGCGGCCATGACATCACAGCAGGGTTTTATCTGTGGCGGCTGACAAGCAGCACCGTCCGTATGAAGCTCATCTTTTCTCCCCGTGAATCTCATTTCGATGGTGTTGTGTCTTCGTGAGCGGCTGACAAGCGTTAACGCGATGCCGTTCCGCGCGCGATTGTTCTGTTTTTTTTGTTTTTTTTCCTCCCCAGCTTGTGACGAAACAGATTGAAATGTTAGATGGCAATGACAGCGGGGATCACAAGGGCAGTTTGCATTGGATCAGGTGACCTGCTGGTTGGAACTAGAATTGCATGTAGTGATGTGTTAGTTTGAACTCCTCACATGAAAATGTTCAACCAACTAGAGATTAAATTATAAAAGAAAATTAAATCCAATTAGTGTTTCTGATCCAACATCACAGTGGTTTTGCATTGGTGGGTCATCGAACCCCTTGGTGGACAGAGCCGGGAGATAAAATCAGGGTCTGTGGCTCAGCTGGTAGAGCAGGTGTCCCTCCGGTCTGAAGGCAGGCAGTTCATTTTCCAGCTTCTCCAGTCTGCATGCTGAAGGGTCCTTGGGTAAGACTCTAAACCCCCAGTCAGACTGGTTAGTGCCTTGCATGGTAACCCTGCCAACATTGGTGCGCACGAGTATGTGTGAATGGGTCAATGTAATCCCATGTGGGGCGCTCTGAAATGGCAAGGTGATGAAAGCACAACATAAGTGGAGACAGTGATTATTTTTTTTATTTTTAATGCAAAATAATTTTCTCCAATTTGCGAAGAACTAGCAGCAATTTAGAAACTCATTCCACTTTCAACAAAAAAATATAAATAAAAAATATATAATACATACATATATAAGTATATATATATACATATATATATATATACATATATACACATATATATGTATATATATACATATATGTGTGTATATATAATACATACATATATATATATGTATGTATTATATATTTCTTTTTTATTTGCACGAGTTACTTTTCAATGACAAAACTTGAAAAAAATTAAATTTGAATAAAAGTTTTTTAAAATAGAAAAATCCAAATGGATAACTGGTTGGCTTTTGCATGCATTGAAGTAAGATGAAACTTTTTCTCATTTTCATTGTTGTTTCATTGTTTTTTGGAATTGACAAGGAACTCACCTGTAGAATTGACATAAAAGACAGACTCTTTTATGAATCCAGACTCTTCATTGACATTTAAAAAATAAAAAATCTGAAAATTAGCCATAAAACAAGATGTTTCATATGTTTTTTTTGTTTTTTTTTTCCAGTAGTCATCTTATCTTTTACTTCAAAGTCAAGGTTTGCTGAAGTACAACTTAATTTCAACTAGGTTTGACCCGTGAAACTCGTTTAAGTCAAACTTGTGTAGGTTGGTTGCAAGTACATCTAAGGTTAGCTCCGCCTGAAGTCTGACTTGCTGCATCCACTACAGACCCCCCCCCCCCCCCCCCACACCTACTCTGTGGAGCTGCTGCTCCTGGGGGGTTTGAATGTGCTGCAGTTTGTCCTTCCTGGTTCTCAGGCTGAAAGATTCAGGCCACTTTCAGCTTTCTTTACACAACTGAGGCTGAAGGGCAGGAGAACATCCTGTGCGAGGCGGAGCCTCCGCTCTGAGTTGAGAGAAGGTTTTCAAAATAAAGGCACAGAAACTTCTGTCCCTGGTCTGTGCTCGAACCCTGTTATAACACACACCTTGAATAGACTTTATCTCAATGGTACAGTTTGTTTTTAACACGACTGCTAGTTTTTTTTTTTTTAAGTTTGAGCAAGAATTTAAGATAATTGCTTGAAACTGAAGTTTTTGCCCCCTTGTGGGCAACATCTTGCTAATTGGAATGAATGACTGATGGTTGTGTGTCTCAAATGTGGCCCTGCGATTGACTGGTTCCCTGTCCAGGGTGAACCCCATCTCTTACCCAATGAAAGCTAGGATATGCTCCAGCCCACTCAGCGACCTTAGATAGATAGTGAATAAATGAATGAATTGATTAATATTCCTCTACTTGTTGACCATTCCCCGCTAAGCTTGTTGATATTTTTCCTGAATATTACAAATATTTTACATTTCATCTGATTCTTTTTTCTTCCTGATGTGTTGATGATCTTCTGTATCACACCAACCTGTCCACTATGCCTCATGTTGTCTTTTAGTTGTTGAGGAAACAAACCTCACCAGATTTCATATAAAAATGTACGGAACGTCAGCCAACAACTTCTCAAGTGAAGTTTCTGCAAATCATATGCGATCTGTTAACTCTGAGCCGCTGAGGTCAAATCCAGAGTGACACAAACATTCCCCACCTGAAACGGTGAGGTTAAGGTTTACGGCCATGTCACTCGATATTTTGGGCGTCACCTCCCGCAAACTTCTCAGGGCCAGACTGCAAATAAAAGCGTTTCGTTAACTTAATTTTTTTTTTTGTCTTTTGTTCAGATTTTTTTGAAACTCAACATACAGGGACGGGTGTAATTTTTGGGTAATTTTTTCCACATTTTTGCATTCTTGTATAAAATAGCTCTCCTTTTTTTTCGCCAAAATTTTTCTTGTGATTTCTTGCTACGTTCTTCATAATGATTAATAAATCACTCCCAGATTTATTTGAATTATTTTTATACATTTTTTAAATCATTATGCACCTTGAGTTTCTGCTGATCAGTTTTACAGTTTTTTTATTAAATTGTTTTTATTTTTATTATTTTTTTACACATCTTTTAATTTTCAATTTATTTGCAATTTAAAAATGGATTGACTTGCCAAATTATGTTTGCAATAAATCACAAGATCCCACTTGTAAATAATTGTTTAAGACCCTTCGCATCCATTTTTGTGGTCTTACCAGCCTGCGTGTGTGAGTGTGTGTGCGTGTTCGAGTGTGTGGGACAGAATCCTATCAGCTGCTTGTTTTTACAATAGAGCTCTCAGCTCACAAAGACTTCTAATGGAACGACTAGGTGGAGAAAGCAGCTCTCACCCTGTCAGTGGCGGCACTTTACCCCCTTCATCCCCCTCAACACACACACACACACACACATACACACACACACACACACACACACACACACACACACACACACACACACACACACAACCCTCTCCATCTCCTCTTCAAGCCTTTGCACTCCTGCTCTGCTTTGATGCCGCTAATCAGCCTCTCCATCTCTTTATAGATGATTAGCTGATTTTAATTACAAAGACGACTTGTTTGATGTCTTTTGTGATGTTTCTCTCTCCAACTTCCTATAGCTTTTACCCACCCTTTCCCCTCCACACACACCCACAGTCACACAGCCACACACATACACACAGCTACAAGGTGAAGTAGGCGGTGACACGTGTGATTATAAATACCTGCCGGGGAGGGGATGGGGGGGGGGGTCATAGCAGACAAGGCTGTGAAAAAGAACCCCAGGCCGGGCAAGTAGGCCGCAGCTGGGAGTTTGGAACTTCCCCCCTCCACTCCCACACACCCCTCAGGGAAATGGCTACTGAAAGCTGGAGTAATGCATGGGTGGAGAGATGAAGGGAAGAGACTTTTGGGGGAGGGGGGGGGGTGGTAAAACATGCCACCACCTGGCGCTGGTTTAGCTTCACCACCTGCTGAAGGGTCACGAGAAGAAACTTTCCGATGGCAACGGTATAGGACATTTCTTTCAGCTGGTTGATTTGTACAATGTGAGTTGAGGGGGGGTCAGCATGGTGGGGCAGTGATTTGCACCCTTGTTCCCTTGTTCGATTCCGACTAGGGGACCTTTCTGTGTGGCGTTTGCATGGTTCCACGCACTCCAAAAACACCCAGTTAATTGGAAAAAATTGAGAAAATTGCCCGGAATGAGTGAGTGAGTGAATTATCTGTCTTTGTATGTGGCTCTATGAATGACAGTCCAGGGTGTAACCCAGCTCTCACCCGATGACAGCTGGGATAGGCTGCAGCATCCCCCACCACCCTGAGTGCAGGTTAAGCGGAAGAAGATGGATGGATGAATAGTTGGGAGGGGGTTTAAGGGTAGTCTTCCTGATTGAAGTTTATCGCCTCCCTTTTTTATAAGCTGATTTGGGGACACTTTGTCTTTTGTATTCTTGATTTTTATCTTTTACAGTTTTTACATTTATCTCCAACATAAGTGGAAATTTCTGAATATTTGGAAATAATAAATACATAGGAAAGAATCATAAGGAATACATAACACTGCTAATCGATTAAAAAAGTAATTCACAGGGCCACATGCTAAGACAGACAATTCTCTCAGTCATTCGGGGGGCAATTTTCCCAACTTTTTCCAGTCAACCTTCTGCACGTTTTTGGACTGTGGGAGGAAACAGGAGAACCCAGAGGAAACCCATGCAGACATGTGAAGAACATGCAAACTGAGGCTAAAGCGCTAACCACTATTCATTTTCATTATTATAATATTCATAATCATCATCTTTGTCATTATCATTATTAAAAGGGTTTACACAAGAGAGCATAAAAATCATCTGGAACTAGTAAATGCCTAGTAAAATTATTTTAACCTGGAAACACCTGGACTAGATACCTGCATGGATAAGTAGGTGCTCCTAATGAAATGACAGTGTGTGTGTGTGTGTGTGTGTGTGCGCGTGTGTGCATGGGCGCGCTTCTGCAATGAATGTCCTCTGACAACATGCAGCTGCAGCGTCTCCCCTCTCCTCCCATGAGACGCTCAGCCTGATGCATCACAAATCCAGCTTTAACAACCTCGACACTCGACACAATCTCTTCAGATGAAATTGGTTTTGTCGAGGTCAAGGGTTACGTAGGGTTATGTGTGTTCTGATTGGCTGGGTGTGTGCTGAGCTGTATTACAGCTATCAGAAGTGTAGCGCGATATTTTCTCAATGTAAAGGCCGAAAATTGCCGGCTGCCGGTATGTTTGTGTTTGGGATTTGAGAGGTGGCAAGGCGTCCTGTTGCAGGGAACCACCGTTCAGCCTGTTAGGAGAGAGACACTCCTCTCCTAAGGAAAGGAAACTCAGTTTCAATTTCGGATGACATATCAAATCAAGAGAGGAAGCAGGCTGGGAGACATTAGATCAACTTAATTTGATATATGGCGGCTAATTGTGTGAACATGTTTACGTATATACTGAACATTATACAGGCTTAACAGATTTAGTTGTTTTTTTTTTAAATAAACGGCGTATAGGAGACAATATACATCATTCACACTTAAAAGTCAACATGAACTTTTACTACAAGTTGACACAGACCCTCTATGAGTAACTTTCATCGCATAAGGATTCAGAAAAATAATTTGAGCCAACTATAGTAATAATTTAACAGTAATATTAATAATTATAATAATAATAACAATAATAATAATGGTATAGCAAATCAAACAAAATAATGACAAAAAAATGTTTAAAATAGGCTGTATAGAGCAGGTATATATATATATATATATATATATATTTTTTTTTTTTAATTTTCTTCATTTGTATCATTTTTAAAGAAAAACCAAGTCAAACAAGGTATTTCATTTTTTTTAAATATAATATGATTGTGTTTAGCTAAAAATAAAAAAAGGGTATTATATCCCATTGAATCACTGCAACATATACATCCCAGACTGAGTCCTTGTCTAATAATTCCTCTCTAAGTTCAGGATATTGTAATGGATAATGTTTTCGATAAGTTGGGGTTGAGTTGTTATTCTGATTGTGATTCTAGTTAAACTGTTTGAAGGTTCCCTGTGAAGGGTTTGGATGCAGGAGCAATGCCTCTTCACACCCACGGTTCCCTTTGAGTTTTAAGTTTTCATAACTGAAGATTCTAAAGTGTCCTTAGGCATGGATGAGAAAGTAAATTGTTGGATGTCTCTGCATGTGGCCCTGTGATTGACAACGGGGTAAACCACACCTCTCATTCAGCTTGGATTGGCTCCAACTCACCGCAACCCTTTATGCAGGATAAGCAGAATAGAGCATGAATATATGAATGAAAAAATTCTATGTCTGGTTCTTCTCAAAACCAGACGTAATGATTCATGGCAAGCAAAAAGGAAGAGCCTGTATTTATATTTCCAGGCAAAGTTAGCCACTGAAAACGAAGCAGGTGCAGATTTACCAAAAATGATTTTTATTTCTGAAGTTGTTTGATGAGTTCACATCATAGTCATGCTGGATATATGACATTTGTTTTTCAAAAATCCCTAATTGGCACCGCTTTTAAAAGGGAAAAAACGCAATTCGGCTGTCCTTTCAACATAAATTACACAAATGAAAAAGGTTGAGGCACTCGCAGCAGTTGAAAGGAGATGAAAAGGCCCAATGGTTCACAACATTGTCGTGTCGTGATGTTCCAGATTTCTCCTCGGCAGCTGCGGACATCTGTGCGGCACCCAGTTTGCCAGTTTGGGTGCCAATTTATTACATCCAGTCAAAAAAAATTCACGTTTTGTGAAATGCACGAGCAAATCTGATTCCAAACACAAAATACTCAAACGATGCCGCAGCTTTGTTTTGTTAGAGGTTAAAAAAAGTACGAAGAGAGAAATCGTTATTTATTTTGTCTGTTTTTTTTTTTCATTTTGCGGAGAAACACAATTGTGGTATAAACGCATTAAGGTGTGTAACTGATGTGTTTATTCTTCTGGTAAACGTTGCCTCTGGATCTCCTCTGAGGAAACATTTGAAGTCATTTTCTGTGATTGAGGATCATCGAGGAAAACCCTGACGCTCCCTCCATCTTCATAACAGTGTTATTACTTCTGAGGGGAAAAGGCATTTCTTTTGTGTTCATCACGTTTTAAGCTGATTCCTTAAATACCATATATCCTGAACCTTTCATTTAGTTTCCCGAATGACCTTAAAGGGAGGCTTTTAAAGTGAAAAACCAGCACAGGAATTGTTGCCCTTTGCCAGCAGAGGCTTCACAGCATGGGAACCAAATAGTATTTAACCCTTCAAGTGCCTGGAAGCCCATGTTTCCTACGGATGTCTTAGCTGAGTTCAGCGAAGCAATAATGTCAAAAAAAAGTATATATATATTAAATTCATAACATATTTATTAAAATATATAAAGTGATATATTTAAATTGTTACATATTTTGGTGTCAAATTCCACCTCATTAGAATATAATCTGCCAAAGGTTGTTTTTTTTCTTTAATTTTGCAGCACATTTTTGTCTGGACCTTTAAATAACAGTTTTCTGGTTTCTCATGTTTTAATATTTTCTCACTGTCAAGGTAATGTTGGTATGATAATAATAATAATTCCCGTGGCCCTGAGTGCAAGATAAGCAGTAGGAGAGGGATGGATAATAATTACAGATTATTATTATTATTATTAGAATTAGATTGATGATAGTTATGTCTTTAAATTGTGTTTCCAAACTTTACTTCTAGATCAGATTCCATCTTCCTCAGTAGAGAAAAATAAACTACAAGTAAGACCTACAAACTTCAGAATGTATACAGAGCGGCTGTTGATGGTCTGCATGGTTAAAGAACAGCAGGACCCTGAGTGCTTGCACTGGAGCAGGACAATCATTCAGAGGCGAACACACACACACCACAACAAGTACGGAGTGTGTTTGCTGTAACGGCGGTGCGGCAGAGTGGGCCTCGCGTCGTGTTATTGTTGCCGTATTGATTTTTCACAGCCGCGTTCCCCTGCCAGACTTATGTAACTGAGACCACAGCCACCGGCTTCGCATCCTGCCTCCTCGCTGCTGACAGGATCAGACACAGCTGCGCAGTGACAAACTGTCAATGCCGGGCCAAACCGAGTGTAAATATTCGTAAGTGCGATAAGGTTTTGTAGGTCACATGTCCGTAAGGTATTTTTTTTCCGATTTTTAATCCGACACATACAAAAGCCTCGGCATAAATGCAGCTTTCTGTTGGTTCATTGTTGTGACTTAGGCACCATCACGTGACTAGTTCATGAAGTTGACCTGCTCTATTCCAAAATGAAATCCAGACTCAACCATATAAATGTTAAAAAAGTTTTTGTTTTTTGTTTTTCGTATTATTTCTCCTCCTTCAATTATTTATTCATGATCTTTTTAATTTTTTTGACAACTGTATCTCATTTTGCTCCAGATATCTTCAAGAATTTCAGATATTTCTTTCAAATCTGCCGTTAAGAATACATTTTTTTGTTGAATTTGCATTGTAAATCATTTTTAAATTAATTCCCTCCGTATTACCTATCATTTTCTCATTTAAAATGGGCAGATTCTCTTTCTTTTAATTATTTATTTTATGTTGTTTCTATTTAATCTTCAAGAGATTTGATGAGTTAAAAAATGTGTTCCTAACTGAAAGAAATAAATGATAGAAGGTAAAAAAATTGAATGAAATGAAAATATCACACACATTTTCATGATATTCTTGATTTTCATTTTGGCTATCTGCTATGGCATCCTGCCATACAGCAGTGTCACATACTATTTTTGTAATTATCTGTTTTTTCCTCTAACTCTGGGAACTAGGTGTTTAGGTTTAACATCCTATTATCAGAGCAAAAAAGGTAAAATATTTAGGGGTGGCTGGTGGCGGTGGGCTCTTATTTTGAAGGAATCTCCTCAATCGACCGTGGCTTGAATTATACCTCATTTGTTCGACACCTCGGACCACAGCGAGCCCAATGAATCCGTGTAGGTCTGATTCTGCTGCTAAACCCGCAGAGACCCTCCGGGACCCTTCATCCCTCCAACAGCCCCCGGCCCTCATTTCATCAGGGTTCTTATCTAATTCACTGTCCCAAACACATCAACCAGGGTAATGAAAAATTCATTGAGTGAGTTACTTTGCGCAATTGAACACATCCATCATCTTCCGGTACTTTGTAATATTGTAAATCAGGAAAGCATCCCAGACTCCGGACCCCTTCACCCACGCCGCCCTGCCTCTCTCTGATGAATATTGACTCCCATTGCGTTTGAGTCATCTGAGCAAATCAAGCTTTTTAAACAGTTAAAATCCGAATCGCCGGCAGGCCGGCAAAGTGTCGGCATTCAGATTTCTCTCAGGGTTTTCATTAAAAAAATCCCCCATCTGATGTTGGTAAGTCCATTACCTGATGACTGGACTTGGCTAAATTTTACTTCTTCTGGGCAGTGTGGATTTCTCTGCTTGAGCCCACTATTTGACATCTCCGCTGCCTTCTAGATTAACCTTTATGGCCCTAATAAATGCGCTATATTCACATCAAAGGGATTGGAAGGGGGACATGGGGCCCACCCGCAGTAATGGTGCCTGTCCACTCCAAAATTATGCTCCGCTTTGTCTTTTTAATTAAACTCGAGTGCAGTTAGGCGGCTGTTTGACCCCTGCTGCCCCCTCTTTACGGGGGGAGCCGCAGGTCATTTCCATGCATATATTAATATCCTTTCTCCTCCTGGCGAGGCTTTGCAGATTAAGGGAGGTTTGGCTCTGTTTTTTTTTTAATCCGCTCTTTGATCAAGGAAGAGACAATGTGTTTTTGGGCTTTAGTATCATGGTAAAGGTTTGACATGTTCGCGTGTTTGCCATATTCGCCGGAATTTAAAATTTTGGGGAACATTAAAAAAAAAAAAATATATATATCCTTGTAAAATCATCACTTTGACAATCACTACTTCCAAAAGTTTTCAACCTTTTTTTTTCCTTAATGTTGCATTTCTTTTGCAAGGAGATAAGAATTAAATTATAAATTTCCGTTTACTCAATATTTTTCTTTTTTTTTTTTTAAATAAATCAGCCTCTTCGGTCTGAAAGCAAATGTGATTTTTTTTTTTCTTCCATTGAGCTCCTTTTTTTTAATCTGATGTTATTCGAAACTCTGAGAATGCTCCAATTAGCCCCCGTTTTCATATTCTTTATATTCTTAGCGTTCAAAGGCCCTGATGATGTCACACCGAAGCGCATTTCAATTCGAAATAACCAAAATCCTTCCTGCTGCTCTGATGATTGTGTTGCGGTTCTAAAGGACCCTGTTCTGTTGTGTCTGTCTAGAACCGTCTCCCGCCACATATTTGGCCGCAGCCTCGCCTCCGCAGGCATGTGAGAGCGTGATAACACCCCATCCACGTCCACCCCTCGCCCACCGCCCCTCCCTCGGACAACGCGGGGTTTTTTTGGCTTCTGCCACTCTTGTTTTGTTGGAGATGTGTTTGCAAACTAGCCACAGCCTTCAACCTCTGTGTCGTCGAACGCCTCATCTGGGACACAACAAGCTCCACATCTCTGCTTTTTAACTGCTGATGTTCATTTGCTGAGTGACAATAGCAGATGTGTTTGGCGGCATTTTTTTTTTTTTTTTTTTTTTTTTTCGTGGGTGGAGTGGGGGTAGGGGGGGGGTGCAGAGCCAGCCATGCATGACTAATGGGCTGCCAGGGACGATGAAGACAGACGAGGGGCTGGCATGGTGCCCGGGATGGGATGGAGGGAAAGAATGGTGGATGAAAAAGGGAGATTGAAAGAAAGAAAGAAAGCACCTGTTAGCGAGGTGCTGCCCCTCTTTGGTAACCTTTGACCCTGGAGTGTGACGTGCAGGTGTCTGTGCAAACACAGGGTTTCGTGATCTATTCGGATCCCTTCGGGGCCGCAGAGACCCTGGTCTGGGATCAGCTGATCAGGTTCATAGTAGAAAGAGAAACCCCCCCCACAAACACACACTCACAGGTCCAGGCAAACACTTTTTCCAAGCATATTGCTCAAATAATGAGTTTGAGTGCAGTTTCCAATAAATTGTACTTATTTTTATGTATCACTACTTTATATATCCATTGACCTACATTTTCCAGGGGTATATTGTACTTTCCTCTGCATTGCGGTTGAAAACTTTAATTATTTTTCTCTTATATATTCCAGCAGTGTTCCGTGACCCTCTGTATATTGAGTGCATTTTTTTTTTTATATTTTGTATGTTTTGTACTTTTACATTGCTTAAGTAAATCACCTAAGTACTTTTTTTACTGTTGCTTTGTTATGCCACGGCGCTTCCAGCTACGTTTCATCAACATAACAGTGTGAGTAGTAATCTCAGAGCAAGAAAGAGAAAAAAAGTGGAATCGCAAACTTGAACCAGAAAGGTTTTTTTCCTCTGAAAACGGACTATTCAGTTGGAGGCCCCTCAGCCAGATCTGCCCACGCGAGGCAACTGGACCGGCAAATATGAATTAGCTCCGATAAAATCTCAGGCTAAATGCTCCACTTTCCTGCATCGCACGCATCAAGCGTCCTCCTGATGATTTATAGACCCGCTGAGGAACAACTTTGTCTGTGGAGCTGAAAGATCTCAGGCCTGAAAGCGATGAGATTGGCAAAGGACCGGCTCCGTGCGAGGTGTAAAGCAGCTGATGATGTCACCTGACCAGGTGTTGCCATGGAACTGAAAGCATAGAATTGGAACCCTTCAACCTTCTGGAGCTTAGCATTTTGTATGGATGCACTGATGTTTCCAGACTCGGTTTGCAAAGATAGCGGCATATGCGATCTGGTGTTTCTGATCTGTATGTGTGTGTGTGTGTGTGTGTGTGTGTGTGTGCCCGTGCTTGCAGATGCTGGCGTGGTTATGGATACCGTGGATTGTGTGGATTATGAACTCGCTCGTAGGCATAGATGGAACGGTGTTTGGAGGTGGCAGTGTGTGCTGGCATGGCCCCGGGTGTGACATTGTATTTCCGCAGGTGTGTCGCATGACATGAGTGACTGTGCCACCCCACAAAATCAGACGCTTGACGGGTGTCTTAGTCGACTGCTTACACACACCAGAGTCAACAAAGGCTCTATGGACTCTCTTCGACCTGATTAGTAGATAACCAAGATGTCACCTATCTCACAAAATGCAATTTTGTTTAGCATTCCCTTTATTTTGCACAGTCAAAGGTGTGTTTTGATCCTTCCTGCTGTCAAGACCCTCCTAAATGACATAAAGTTGCCCACATTAACCTCTGGAAAAGAACTAACAACTGCTATTTTTTCCAACCATCCAATAACCAACCAGAGTGCATTGCTCAGACAATGAATGGGGAACAGTTGAATTAGTGGTCGTGTATCTTGAACATGTGTATGTGTGTGTTTCACACCTTTGCTTAATAAGGCTTTTATGGAGATGGCGGGGTTGGTGGGGGTGGGGAGGTGTGCAGGAGAGGAAGACGTTGAGAATGAGATTCTAGCTACAGCTGTTAAAACAGTTGAGGGGGGGTGCTGGTGTTGAAAACAGCATTTCTGGCTGCTGATTGGTCGGTGTCAGCCTCACTTACAGGCGTTATTTGAATGGTTTAAGCAGAGCTGCGAGGCCTGCACTGAACCCCTGAGCGACTTCTCAATTAGTGGGCGGCCTAGCGGAACTGCCAGACACTATTGTGCACACCCCCTCTAAGACACACGCACACACACACACACACACACACACACACACACACACACACACACACACACACACAGACACTCAGATCCTGATCTTCCAGTGATCACACTGTGGTCAAGTCAGGAGAACATACTAGCTATAACAAGCCTTTTATTTACCATCATTTGCAAGAGCTGAGCCCAAAACGCGTTATCGGGCCCTCGTTGTTTTCAGAGTCAAAGCTTTGAGGCCGGCATGTGATGTGTTTGATGTCGCTCTCTCTCCCATGATACCCGGGATGTGATGCTTTGTAACAGGACAAACCTGAATCTCCCCGATAACGCTATCCCTCACACACATACACTCATACACACACACACACAGAGACACACACTCACATCAAGGAAGCGAAGAGCCCAGCTCTCCTTAACGGAGATCGGGCAAGTCGTAGCGACGCCGCTACGCCTGTGTGAAATGAGATGTAAATGCGGCAATTTAAACAGTCTGATTTATTCATGAGGAAGCCAAAAGAAAGACAAGAATGCTAATGCTAAGCGCACGGCGGCTTTGCCCTTGGCCAGGGCACATCGACAAACAAGTCACTCAACAAAGGAATTAACACCTTCATTAAGTTACCTGACGGCGTTGGCATATCCACTGTCCGGCTTCTCTACAGCCCATGTAAAATCTGCTACATGAGGCGGCTAATGCGTCCCACTCAGGGAAATACACTCCTGTGTGTTTTTTTTAAAAGTCTCAAGATGTTTGTCCAACCCCTTGAAAATGACAACTGTAAGGAGGAATCAGCCAGGTGAAAATCACTCACAGACTCATTACTGGGAAGACGTGCGATCTATAATTGTTTTTGTTTTTTTTAAAAAAGAATCAATGTGTTGCCGAGGTCACAAGCCGCTGTGTATCCAAGCGCACGGTGGCGAGGACGCAAACAGCGGGTGGGAGTTATACGGCTCCATTGATCGCACCTAATGGCGCTTTTCTTTCCCGCGTATGCTTTTTAATCTGCGAAATGCTAAAGAAGCAATCAAAGCAAATCTGCAGTTGGCCGTCAGCGCACCGTCCATGTGTCAGTCACCACCACTGCATTAAGGGAACGGCCTGATCAATGGCTGGGAGGGCTGCAACACGGGGTGGGAGGTTGATGGAGCGGCACAAAATCACCCCCTTGGCCGAATTGAGAACATGTCATACGAAGCAACCGGCAGAAGCGCTGAAAATAATCTAGTATACCGAACGGATATGAACACTTTATGCTAATGAAGATGAAATCGGACAAAAAGTAAAAAAAAAAATATCAATCACCGCCCAGACAGCAGCCAGGGGGCTGGCCTGGGCTCCATGTGTTCCTGTACAAACCAGAATTGGTTCAGATGAGGATAAATCATTCCAATAATCTCAGCGTTTACCAGGTCAACATTGGCTGAGTGAGGCATTAAGGACAAATTGAAACTGATTAAACAGAGATGACTTCAAACTACCTCCAGAAAAGTTGTTTTCGAAAAAATTGGTCTTTTTCAGTGTAGCGACTTCACTTCACTGTGGAAGCTGCGTAGCTCTTAAAGAAAATTACAGTGGAATGAGCTGAGCTTGAAATAACGGCATCTTTGACACATTACAACTTTAATACAACATTATCATAATCAGTAATTATGCTTTTACTTCCGATGAAGACTCACCCATAACTTTGACCCCGTTTATCGCTATACCGTCATTGGATAACCCAGTCCACAGCCTATAATCTGAGAAGGAACAGGAATGCGGCATCAACTTTCCGTTATTTTCGTAACATGTTAGTTCTCAGCAGAGAAAATATTTAAAAAGAAATATCTAGATCGGGCCCATGTGCTAACAATTATCACTCAGCAAGATCCATGGATCTCTGAACTGATTGCACATGTCGTCGATTCATCGACAATGTGCGCTTCGTTTATTTTCGGCCTGGAAGTTGAGAAGATCAGCCTTCCTCAGATATTTGCTGTCAGAGTATTCTCCTTGAAAAGTATTCCCCATCGTTGTAAAACTAAAACCCCCCTCGCTCTTGTCTGTCACCCCCCTCCCCCGCTCCTCCCACCCCGATGGGCCGGCGCCATGTGCCTCGCGTAGCTTTTAGCTCGCAGTTTGTTGTTGGCGTCTTATAGGTGACAAATTTACACAGCATGGTTATTTTCCTTTTCACTCACCGATTCGAAGTTATGAATCAACTTCTGCGGTGTAAACTCGCTCCGATCGGGCTCTCAACACCTGCTACCTTGCGGGAGAAGAAGCAAGCCTGAATTTTGCAGAAATACATGTGCATTTTCTTTCTGCTGCGAAGAAAAGAGAGAACACAGTAATATGAGATAAAAGGGATTGCTATTGAAAATGTTTCCAACACAAAAGTAATCCCTTTTTTCGGGGGGGACCGGTTGCTTTAAAAGCATTTTGACAGCAAGAACCGGGGTCTAAGTATTGTTCCAGGGCAATCGATTTACCTCCAGAAAAGACACCGCTCGAGGGGGTAGTACTTTCCAGAGATTTGGGAAATTTGTTTTCGGGGCCAGTGGCACTGATCTTTTCTGATTGGCTACTCACGGCATTTTATTTTGCCTACTCTGTTTAAAAAAGACCACAGGCCAATTGTTGGGTTGGTGTTTTTTTTTTTTTTTTCCCGATTAGAGATGAAGTCACAGAAGAAGATTTACACACAATGGATCAACAATGAGCTGCAAGCCAAGCTGAGTTTTTTTTTTGTTTTTTTTTTAATGAAATATAACCTAAATATCCTAAATATTAGATGAGGTCGAAAATCCATAATGACACTTGTCCATACACTCGTACAACAAACAATCTGTCAGACCAGACAATCAGAGCCTGGTGAAAACCCATGCAGACTTTCCATTAATAGCACTCGATATTGGACCAATTCCGGTAATTGTTGTCCCTCGTGAATCATCTGGACCCGGACACACACAAAACGGGGCCTGGATTTAAGAATATTGCAATTAGACGGTCGTCCTTGCGTGGGTTGTATAGTCCTAGCACGACAAGTGGTCTTAATAATGATGCTTTAGTCATGCATTCTTGCTCATGATGTAGCGGTTTTCAAACAGCCCAACTCGGTAAGGAGCGCCTCTCAGACTTTAATGGTTTCACATATTGGGGTTTGGCCAGACCCAAGGCTTTTTGTAGGCTCTCATTAATTTAATTGGCTGCACTCTGTCCATTCATTAGTAAAATCTCCTTTGTTCCACAGCTTTTCACACATTCTGCCGCGTCGCCATGTTTCTCGCACAATGAGAGGCCATTACACCTCTGGAAATGTAGGTGTTCCAGCCGTAATGACTCACTGTGATAAAGACCACTTTTGAAATTTACTGATAAGAACATTTAGATTGCCTTACACGGGGAGGGGGATGTATATTGGGTCATTTACTTTTGTCGCTAATCAGTTTCATTTTTGATTTTCTGGCTAAAAAATCTCAGCCCAGACTCAGCATCCGCGTTGCTTTCAATTACTACTTCGCCTGCCCCGGCCATCTGGTTTGTCGAGTTAGCTGGAATTCGCAGACACATGGCACGCCAGAGGAAAGCTCTTATTTTATTATTTTCTTTTAACTGTTTGTTCAGGTGCAGAACCTGAAAATCCAAAGTCTGCTCTTTCCATTTCAGTGATAACTCTCATTTCTTCATCAATCAATATTTTTAGGGCATCACCTTCAACTATCATATTTCGTATACTGCTGAAAGTTGTATGCGTTCGGTTTGAAAAGTTCCCAGATTAAATCGCACATTAATTTACAACCAGATGTTGGAAAGGATTCCTTGTTTAGAGGCGCAGTGAATATTTGAGCGGTCAGTTAATTAATTTTTCAGTGGAATCAGTTCATCAGAAAACATCATAACTATTCATTTGTTTGTTCATTTCTTTTCACATTATGCAGTCTCTCTCTCTCTTAGGATGAAATGATTCCCAAAATGAATTTGGAATCCGCAATATGATAACAAGACTGTCAGTGATCAATCAAAAGGCAAAAACCTCACGACATTGTCCCTCGCAGATCATCCGAAATATCTTCACGCTGTCAGTTATACCCGTCAGTATATCAATTTCCAGTGTTTGCTCGACATGTCAGTTTAAAATTGAGTGCAGATTCAGGTTTCATTTGTTTGGTTTTTTTTTCATATTGGTATTTTCAAGAAGCATTGTGGCTATTTGAAAGTGTTTCCCACTGAACGGTCTAACCAGCAGCTGAAACCGAATATCAGCGGCCCGCTTGCCTCAGAGCTGCAGTATTGTAAGATTTGTTTTTTTTCAGAAGATTATTTGTCACCCAACTTCCACATCACCGTTACTAATTTGTGGATCTGTCATTGTGTCCAGAGCATGTCAGTGCCCTCTCATTCTGTTATTCCTTATTACGTAGTACTTACGCGATGTAAAGGAGGACATTTTTACAGCGTCGGAAAAAAATGGGCTGATGAACCAATTACGCATAATATCCATGCGGGGCGAGTCCGATTTTATTTATATGACGGCAAATCACAACACAATTGTCTCAAGATATTTTAAATATAGAGCAGGTCTGGACCACACTCTAAAATGATTTACAAAAAACTATCATTCCCCCATGAGCAAGCACTCGGAAAAAAACTGGCTTCTAATTGGCGGAAACCTTGGAATCATACATAATCAATGTGGGCGGCTTTTGGTCTCGATCTGTCAGGGTAATATGGTAGTAGTATGTACTATTCTTTATGTATAATATGGAATGTACAAACTGGTGCTCAGGATGGGCCAACTTGAGGTATCAGAATCTGTATTAGGAGGAAAAACATGGTAGTGTGACATGTAATGTGGCCTCTGAGGAGAAGACGAGGGTTATAAGATGGTATCAGCATGTGAGACCAGAGCGGGAGACACCATGAATATCTTGTTGACAGTGGACTGTTGAGATATTTCCTCTGATATGCAGCTGATGGAATAATATGAAAATGCAATGAATATGAACAGATATCGGTCCTGACAACGGGTGACAATCAGACTGCAGGCAGCGTTTGGAATATTTACGCACAATATACCTTTCCGTGCCAACATGTCAGTCGGCCGGATATCGCCCGATGGGACTTTTTTCCACGCAGGTTTCACGGCCTTATCTTTTATCCGAGTGTGTGTTTTTACTAAGTGATGCAAACTCGACTGTTTTATTGAAGCTTTCACTGACGCAGTGCGTTGTTATTATGCAAGATCAACCCTGACGTTTCCTTATAAATTCCCTTATTTCAAGGGTTCAAATGGCAAACAATGTGATGCAAAGAAAGAGGTGCAGCGGCTTCCACTCAAGTTTCCAGTTTAATGAGATGGCATATAGATGTTAAAAGCTCTGAAAGCACCCTATAATTGTTATGTTGTGCTTGGTAAAGCTTGGCTGCCATTAACCTCCCAATACCACAATTCACTTCACACGTCTAGCAATTACCTCACCAATAATGTCCTAGCACACAAATGCGTGTATCTGAATTTCCTGTAATTAAATTGGGCTTTTCACATGTAATCTGAAAATGCTGAGGGGTCAAACTGGGCGCCAGTAATTGCAAGTGATTGAGTCTGAAGGAGGGTGACACAAACTGGAGGGTCTGTTTCCACCCAGCGCTTAATTGTCCTGATGAGAGGGGTCACATTTCCCGAAGGAGGGGTCAAGAGTGGGCCTTTGTTTTGTTTCGCAAAAGCATATAAGGAATTTCATTGGACGGGGAGGAAAAAAAATGACAAGCCCACGATAACAATATAATTTAGCCTTCATTTGAAGTGCAGCCCTTATTAAAATGAGAGAAATCTGAGCTTCAAAGCTCTTACAGTAGGAATCACTAGTCCATTTCCTTTGGGTGAAACCAATTCAAGGTGATGAATAATCCCTCTAGGTGGGGGTTGGGGGTCTGCATGTTGACAAGATTTCATGATTTGTCAATAGCATATCAGCTAAAAAGTGTTTGTTTATTCGCACATCTCCTTTTAACTTGTCCCTCACCTGGTTGAGAGTGAAGCGTAGCCACGAGAGACAACCGTCAATCCGGAAAAGTCAAAAATTTAGACTATTGATTCTGCCAGCGCTTGCATCAGCTGACACATCCATGTGATCTTTCTTGACACACTAAAATCTATCCTCCGCTTCAAAAATAAACACGGTGCTTGCAGTAACTTCGAAACCCCCAAACCGATCCCTTGTGGCTTCATTTAGTTTCACCGGCATCACGCCATCGCACAGTGACAACATTTTATCGGCTTGCGTCGTATCCTGTGAGTCACCTGGCGTTTTTTTTTTTTTCTTTTCATTGTACAGTCGTACCTAAGTTAATAAGTCCCAAGTCGTGCAAGAGTGGCTTGTAATACAGTTATAAGATGCTCATACAGGCTTTACAAACACTCGCTGGCCTCTTCAGTAGGTTCACCTGAAGAATGCAATGCAGTCGGACTGCAGAGCTCAGCGCTGGATCTGAGTTTGATGAAGCCGATAATGTTTCAGTCTACCAGAAAGGTCATGAAAAGGATTTTCATTTTTAGCCTGAATGTCAAACTGTTCTCTTTGTTTGGTTGTTGCAGTTGCTAAATGGTATTGCAATGGAGGCTTCGGAGAAGCAGGTGTCACCTTGAGCAAAGGTGATGAACGTGTACGTCACTGACAGATGATTATTGATCATCAAATCCGTGCGCCTCAGATCGGCAGGCCCTCCGTTTTCAACCTGACACTCAACAAAAACATTCTCCATACTCACTGCAGCACTCTTTCTGATTTGAAATAATTTCTTAAAAAATATGAATTTAAAAGATAACTGTGGGCTGTTTCTTGATGATATCGCCCCTTTTTTATACTTTCAGTTCAACTTGATGTATAAAAATGGGTGACAATCATTCAAGAAGCTTCATATAAATGAATTGATGATTCAAAAAAATGAAAAAAAAACAAAGTTTGAACATACATATATATATATACACACGTATATATATTGCACACACACACAATACACATATGTATCCATATCTATATGTATATATCTCTCTATATATCTAGATTTATATGGATTTATATCTAGATATAGATTGTTGTTCACAAACTTGATAATCAGCTTCCTTAAACAATTAAAAGGCAGATTTGTTTCCCCATATATACATCTATATAGACATTCCAGTATTTCCATTTTGACTAAAACGCCTGCGTGTTCAGTCGCCCGGACACATTATTTTTTGGACCATCCCCTCCAGTTGAGATTAGTTAAATTAGCTGTGAAGAGCAATGACTCATGGGACTGTGCATGTTTGGTGCAGATAATTGCTGGGCTGGTGTGCCACTGCCTGGCACCCAGCACCACGTAGCAGGTGGGTGCTTGGCGTTGGGGAAGTGCCTATCGAAGAGCACATCTGGCTCCCCTTGGGGGTCAAAAATCTCTCATCGCATCCCTTTTTTTCTGAAATGGACTCAAAAGCCGCGCTGACAGAAAGTCAAGCTGAAATTTTGTTCCTGATTTAAGGGGGGGGGGGGGGGGGGGGGTGGACACAGAAACTCCTGTTTCAAAGGGATTTTGCTTATATTTTGACATCTACAGATGTGTCTGGCAAATGCAGCGCCGCAGAACGCGGCCGCCACCAAGTTTCTGCTCCGCTCACCGACTTTACGGGCTCCTAATGCGGAATGGCAAATGTTTTTCGACCTTCCGGAGAAGTTTCCATCGGAACTAATTAGGAAGTGCACCGCTGCGGCTCCTCCGGCTGACACTTCAGAGGGAATGTTCCAGCGTCGGTCTGCGGTCTCTCAGAAAAGCAAGGCCATAATTCATCATTAGGATATCAGAGTCCAGGTGCAGATGAGAACTGATAGAGCCGGCAGCCAGGCAAGTCGGGGCACTCAAGGAGGAAAATCTTATCCCAGGGACAATTCCCAGGTCACGCCCGCAGTAATTCAAATAATTTTGCCCCTAAAGTTGTTTAATCACTGACAGTCAGACGCAGAGGGGGTGCTCAAATTGATGAACGTGCCGGTTTGATTACATCTGCCAGCCTTAACCATCTCCCCTCCCCCACGTCTCCGACACCTCAGCTCCCATCAAGCCCTTCCCCGATCGCTGGCCAAACCGTATTATTGCACATGAACTCCGAGCTTCATTAGAGTGTTTTCCTCCCCGCAACGTTCGTGCCAGTGGACAAACGCCGGTGATTAAATTTCAAGTGGGACGCCGGCGTGTCGGCGGGCTAGCGCAGATCATCAAATGGACAAAGCACAATCCCATTAAAAAAAAGCCTATGTTGAGATGCAACAAATCATTTGTCTGTTATTAACCCTGAGCCTGTAATTATGCAGATTAGCATAGATTTTCCTTGGGTGCCTGGAAGTGAGATCCAGGGGTTGTTCTCAGCGTGGCAGGCGGACGAGCGAATGGCCATGCATTACTGAACTTGCCACATTCATCATGTTGACTGATGGCACAGAGAGTCGGTCCCCGGGTCCCAGTGGTTAATGTAGTGGGTAATTAACTGTCATTTGCCTAGTAATAGGCCGATGATCAATGGTTTGTGAGGAAACAAATTCTAATCCGGCAGCTGATGAATGCATGCCGAGGCTGGAGCAATTGAAGCGGTGGGAGGGATGCGGGAGACAGGGGATGGTGGGTGGGTGTGGGGTTGGGGCGGATGGGTTGTGAGGAGGGGGGGGAAAGCCACCACTAGAATTTCAAATGATTACTGGAAGCGTTGGTGCAATCAGAACCCTCAGGATCCAACAACCAGCACCAAGTGTTTTTGAACACTTTGCCCCCTCCCTAAAAACCATGTAACAGTGCGAGGACAGCAGTTGATTGACGAAGGGATTGATTGATCCCTGAGATGAACTTTGACAAATATTGCAAGTTCAAACTGATGCTAGTTAAGTGTTGCGAAATAATAGTATTGTAATATTTTGGCAGTTCATTTTGATCTTGAATTATCCGGAGTGATTAACAAATTTGTGTGATACTACTATTCTCATAGCATAGCATATTCACATATTATCACCTAAAACAATTAGGAAAAATGTTTCATATTTAAAAAGATATTTTATTTTGGTCCATAAACCATAAGTTTGATTTTATTCCATTTTAATGTAATTTATTTTGTTTGATTTTATCTTGAGGAGGGTCCTAATCCCTGCTACCTCTTTATTTTGAAGCAACTTGTCTTCTTCACGCAATGTGAAACAACACGTCTTCACAAGAGCCCTTTTTTCATATATGTTAGTTTCTGCATTTCCGTCTCACAGCGTGAAGGTTCAATTCAGATATGGAGCTTCTCTGTGTGGAGTTTGCATTTCCCCATTGTGTGGGTTTCCTCCAGGTTCTCCAGTTTTCTCCCATAATCCAAAAAAGTGCAGGAGGTTCATTGGCAGCTCTAAATCGCCCAGACGTGTGGACGGGAGAGTGAATGGTTGTGTTCTCGTAAATATGGCCCTGAGATCCACTGTCAACCAGTCCGGGGTGAGCCCTGCCTCTCGTCCAATGACAGCTGGGATAGGTTACACCCCCTTGCATTTATCCCCGGTTAAGATTTAATATATCGCCATATACAGTGGAGAGATCAAGTATTTGATACACTAATGATTTTCCAGCTTTTCCCACTTACAAAGTATGTAGTGGTCTGTAATTTTTATCATAGGTACTCTTCAACAGTGAGTGACAGAATCAAAAACAAACATCAAGTAACACACATTGTATGATTTTTAAGTAATTAATTTGCATTTTATTGCATGACATAAGTATTTGATCACCTACCAACCAGTAAGAATTGCGGTTCTCGCTGACCTATTAGTTCTTCTTTAAGAAGCCCTCCTGTTCTCCACTCATTAACTGTATTAGCTGCACCAGTTTGAACTTGTTACCTGTATAAAAGAGACCTGTCCGCCTGTCCACTCACTCAATCAAACAAACTCCAACCTCTCCATAATGGCCAAGACAAGAGAGCTGTTTAAGGAAATCAGGGATAACATTGTAGACCTGCACAAGGCTGGGATGGGCTACAGCACAATAGGCAAGCAGCTTGGTGAGAAGACAACAACTGCGGGCACAATTATTAGAAAATCGAAGAAGATCAAGAAGTTCAATCTCCTGCAGTCTGGGGCTCCATGCAAGATCTCACCTCGCGGGGCATCAATGATCATGAGGAAGGTGAGGGATCAGCCCAGAACTACACGGCTGGACCTGGTCAATGACCTGAAGAGAGCTGGGACCACAGTCTTAAAGAAAACCATTCGTAACACATTACGCTGTCAAAGATTAAAATCCTGCAGCGCACGCAAGCTCCCCCTGCTCAAGCCAGTACAAGTCCAGGCCCATCTGAAGTTTGCCAATGACATCTGGATGATCCAGAGGAGGAATGGAAGAAGGTCATGTGGTCTGATGAGACAAAAAGAGAGCTTTTTGGTCTAAACTTCATTCACTGTGTTTGGAGGAAGAAGTAGAATGAGTACAACCCCAAGAATACCATTCCCACTGTGAAGCATGGAGGTGGAAACATCATTCTTTGGATGCTTTTCTGCTAAGGGGACAGGACGACTATTGAGGGGAGGATGGATGGGGTCATGTATCGCAAGATCTTGGCCAACAACCCCCTTCCCTCAGTAAGATGGGTCGTGGCTTGGTCTTCCTGCATGACAACGACCCAAAACACACAGCCAGGGCAACTAAGGAGTGGCACCGTAAGAAGCATCTCAAGGTCCTGGAGCGGCTTAGCCAGCTTAGAGTCCATATTACCCAGCGACTGCCCCGAAACCTGAAGGATCTAGAGAAGATCTGTATGGAGGAGTGTGCCAAAATCCCTGCTGCAGTGTGTGCAAATCTGGTCACGAACTATAGGAAACGTCTGATCTCTGTAATTGCTAACAAAGGTTTCTGTACCAAATATGAAGTTCTGTTTTTCTGGTGTATCAAATACTTATACCATGCAATAAAATGCAAATTAATTACTTAAAAATAATACAATGTGGTTTTCTGGATTTTTATTTTAGATTCTGTCAGTCAAGGTTGAAGAGTACGTATGATAAAAATTACAGACCTCTACATCCTTTGTAAGTGAAAAAAGTTGAAAATTCAGCAGTGTGTCAAATACATGTTCTACCCACTGTATATATATATATATATATATTTGTTGTTTTTATATTTTTATAAAATAATTTAATTAATGACACATGAACCAAAATGTAACATTTTTTGATATACAAAGACATTTTTTCTAATCTTTTTTAGGTGATAATATGTGAATATGCTATGCTATTTAAATGGAAGTATTATATTTAATTTGTTGAAAATGTATATATATGCTGTTACATATAAAGGCTTTCCTTTTTATTTTTGTCAAACAAGCTTTCCTACTATACGATGCTGTGAGGCTGCTTCAGGTGTTCAGTGGTTGAAGTTATTAAGAAAGTTCTCCAGCTGTTCTCAGCTCCAGAAGGAATATAGATGTCTGGTACGGTCTCCATCAAACATTCCAAGTACTGCAGGGGATGTGGACATTTTTATACATTTTCCAATGGATTATGTTTGATATAAATCATTCTTCCCATTCCGGCAGCTTTATATTGCGTTCCTGTGATAATTCCCATAATAGTTGAATATTAAAATTAATTATTCCTTACATCCAGTGAAGAATGAATAGTTTTATGCCTCAAAGAAATAGAACATAAGTCTAATTTATTTTTAATAACAGCAGTAGAACGGGTGACGGTAGGGCACGTTCTCACTTTCATTTGAATTAAAGTGTTGCGTCTTGATGTTTATGACCTCTCCTTACATTCTAGATTAATAATAGGTTTTAGATTAATTGGCTAAAAAATAAATATATAAAGATTGCATATTGGCTGCTGCGGCTTGTCGGGTGCTCTAACAACAGTTGAGCCTTAAAGGTGGAATCCAACTTTGGATAAAACATAAAAAAGTTGCCAATGTTTCCAGGAACGAGCAGTGTTTATATTCCAGCATAGCACGTGTCGCATCCGTCACCCCGGCAATCCGTCATCGTACTCTTGACAGGTTTAGATTGACAAAGCTGGGAGAGTCACTCCTCCAAAGGGGGGCTTTTTTTCGGGGTCCACTGGGCTAAAGCCTTGTGGAATAATTTAATTGGTGTCTGTTTTCCTCTCATCAAATAGGTACCACTGAGCCGTACCAGGCTGTAATGCACAGTGAATGCCTCTTTGACTCAAACAAGGTACGGAGCGCCGACTGACTCCGTTCTCTTTCAAATTCAGATCGGATATGGGCATTGAATTTTAATTTCGTGTTGTATCTTCAACCTTTTTAAATATACATGCTATCTTGTCAGCCATGGATATGAAGTGTGTGTCAAACCCGCTATTTACATATGTTATTCAGCTCCTTTTTATTTTTTTTTATAGTTGCCCAACAGTTTACAGCCTCCTAGATGCAGCAGACAGCTGTACTACTGTCAGCCCTACAGAACGGCATGAGGAATTTAGATATTTATTACCAATTATAATCCCTCACTAAAAGGCCCTTGGTCTTCTGCTCTCGCTCTCTGTCGTACACACACACACACACACACAAACACACACACACACACATACAATACCTCTAAACCGTCACCCTCTGATTGCGTCGGAGCCTTGTGCTGTTGAATTCATTACAAGCGAAACCAAGCTTAATTTGCCCCCCCCACCCCACCCCATTCACCCGCAACCCCCGACCCCCCCTCCTCCCTCGAGAGCCATTAGCGTGTGTGACATCAAACTGGCAGGGCGGCGAAAGACGAGTGGCAGGTACCTTCCATCCATCTCCCCCCCCCATCTAAACCCCACCCGCGGCAGTCGAAGGGTGAGGCAGTGCTTTATGTGTCCTGCCTTTTGACGAGTGTTTGCCACACAAGAGCCTGACCCCCCCCAGCCGCCGCACGCAAGGCTGCAAGGTGTCATTTAATCATTCAAGGCAAATTATCCCAGGATGGATTATGCAACAATCTGTTGGACGGGAGGTTAGATGGTTTGTTTGGGACCCCCCCGGAGGGGGATTCAGATATGTTTTTAATTTGTCTATTGTAGATAAATATGTTTATTCAAATAAAATTCTTCTTTTGTGTCGGCGAAAATTCCCCGCGATGAGAGATCGAGATTTATTTACTTATTTTAGGTCCACAAAACACCTCCTGGAGTTTCGGCGAAAAGATAACACGGCCAGCTTCTCCCAAACAGCGGAGGTCCCATCTGTCTAAGCAAAAGCTTAAAGCTTGAAACAGTAAATGCATCTTAATAAGTAGATGTTTTAAAGAAAAAAATATAATCAGTTACAGTATTTCATATTTAGAACAATAAACTGAATTTAGGGTAATTTTGAAGAACTTGAATTCTGGCTTTCTCCTTAAAACGCTTCAAGAGTGGTCATGCCATGTTCAGGAAACCACAGCTCCCTCTTGTGTTCTGGAGTCACAACAGCTGTTATTATGTTATAATTGTTATTGTCGTTGTTATTTTTGTATTTTCAACACATGTAGTGATTCTGTTTCGTTTGTCCAAGTTAGTTACCAAAGTTTGTTTCTGCAGTCGTGCTGATCTTGTCAGTATGATGTCACCGGGCGGCAGAGCCGCGCCGCTTCACACTGACAAATCGCCACGTCGCTCGGCACTCCTTTTGTGTTATTGTACAGAAATATCGGCATTTTTATCACAAGCTTGCCATTATTTTACATATAAATGATGACTTTTAACTTGCCTTCGCGCTGATAAAACACGTCAGAGCGAGTTTTTTTGTTCCTTGTGCTGAAAACGAAAAGAGAGGCGACGACGAGTAGTTTTATCTCCTTCCCTTCAAGGTGTTTTCCCTCAGCAGGAGCAGCAGACGCGCGTCCGGGTTCTGTGTTTGTTTTCCACCCTTTCACTGCAGTGGAGATACTTTTCTCCTCGGAACTTCGGGCTCCGCTCACAATGAGAAAAGTAAAAACCAGAGATAATCGGCACCTGAGTTAGCAGAAGTGCGACACAGGACGCGAGAAACGAAAGCTGACGGAAATGGTGGTGCACAAACTGAGGAACATAACAGTGATGTTGTTAAAGGTTCTTATTTCAAGCTTTGTAAATAGTGCCCGCTTATATTGGGCTTTGCACTGAATTGCATTCACAAATGGCAGCAGATCTGCCGTGAAAGCTGCTAAAACACGCCGTTTGGTCCAGTGTCTTACACGTCAGCATGGAGGAGCCAGGAATCGAACCACCAACCTTCCAAATTGTGAAGTTAACTAGGATCTCAAGTTCCCGTGTAAGAGAACATTATTTTAACCACTGGAGAGATGCAATCTTGTTATTTTTCTTTATTTTCCTTCCTCACTGCTTCATGTGGTGCCGAAGGTGGCGTGACTTTTCTCCGACCAGATTCATTTAGCTCTCCTTTATGTAGCACCCAGAATTATAGAACACGGAATTATAATTATAATTATAACAATTCATTTTTTTTTTTTCTTGCGTAATGGATAAGTATTTCAGTGCAGGCTTGCTTAAAAGGAAATCCTTTATTCTGGCAAAACCTCATTGAGACCATTTACCTCTGAGAAAGAAATACAATGACAATTAAAAGATTAGTGAATTATTTATTTAAAAACGAAGGTATATATATATATATATATATATATATATATATATATATATATATATATATATATATATATATATATTTATTGATATTGATATTGGCCAGTTTATTGAAAAAAAAACAAAAACAAAGGTACCCATCACAAATCTCACAAATCTACGTGGGGAAGGCAGGTTTTTAATAATATTTTCTTTGTTTTGTCCATAAGCCTTTGTCTTGTAGATTTTTAACCACTTTTAACTGCATTTTTTAATGTATTTTAAATCTTTCAAATCTTTTTGGGAAATCAAAGCAGTCGTTTTGATTGAAATTTTAAACGCACACACACACACACACACACACACACACACACACACACACACACACACACACACACAGTGACTGTATGGTCACAGATGCAAGGACTTTTATCAGAATCTCTGGCAGCCAAGCAGTGTGACAGTCCTCTTCACCAGTACAGGCCACCTTAAATTTGCAAGAGATGAGAGAGGAGCATGGACAGACGCAGCAAACGGCGAAACAGAATGCCGTTTTGATTCGAGCTGACAGGCAGAAAGCTTATAACATCACTTTTTTACACGAGTACCTTCCATCATTTATAATCCCGAGCCTTGAGAGCAGGCTTTGTGAAAATGATTCAGGTTACTGGAAGACAAGGACACTCGCCCTGCAGAGAGAGAGGAAGAGAGAGAAAGAGGGAGAGAGAGATGGCAACACAAAGTGCTGCTGTTCTGCTCAAACACTCTCCTCATTATCTCACACTAAATCTATCATTTCTCGCTTCTTTTTTTTTTTGAGGATTTTTTTTAGATCAATTACTCGGCTTTGTGCTGAGAGAAATCATCATTTCATCTATTTCACGCGAACGCCTTTTGGCGATGCACATTTGTTGAGGGAAGAGAAAGGACAAGAGATAACAGACATATCTAAATTTAGATGGCTCAAAGGAAGAGGCATAATTCTTTTAATTAAGTCAGCATTAATCCGTCGCGTTGGCCCTCTTTTGTTTTTCACCTCGCGACTGTGTTACGGGGTATATCCTTCAGTGTCTCAAGGTGTGTTGACAGTGGCCCTTAATTCTCGAGGTATTCATGAGGGCACAATCTATCTGCTTTCTTTGCCTCTGGGAAACATACTTTCTGAAGGTTAATAAACAACCCTGCATATCCCCGGCCCCTCAGATCATTTATCAGATTGCGATCTCTTACAGACTGTGAGAGTGGCGTGCCGTTTTATCATTTTAACAACGACGGCTAAAAGTGCCCGGAGAAGTCTGCCTAATAGGTTATTTTGTTATATGATTTGGTTATCAGATATTTGCTAGCTGGGGCTACGTGGCCGTGTCGTAACGGGCCTGAATCCCTAATGAAGCCACGCATTAATGTCCCTAGAGCAGCCGGAATAATAGGGTCCTCCTTGGGCAGCTGGAGGAGGGGGGGAGAGGGCTTGTCCCATCTATTTCCTCAACACAAGCCGGCTTTTTTTTTTCTTTTCTAACCTTCTCCCCTTACCTCTTGCTGTGGTCCGGTCCTTGTCTTGGTGATTTTGTGACAGCACATCTGTCTGGTGTTTTTTTTTTTTTGGCCACGATCCCTCTGATGGATGTCGCTCACGGTCATGATAAGATAAGATAAGATAAGATAAGATAAGATAAGATAAGATAAGATAAGATAAGATAAGATAAGATAAGATAAACTTTATTGATCCCCATAGGGCAAATTCCTTTGTCATACTAGCATAACAGTTGTGTCAAAAAATAAAAAAGTAAAATAAATATGAGTATAAAGTTAAATAAAGAGACAGAAGACAGAAGATGGCAAGACATATACAAATAAATAGACAGCAGCAACAACAACAACAACAGCAGCAACAACATCAGTAAAAGTAATGGACAACATAAAGGAACAGAAAGGGTGAAAAATACACAACCATAACTAAATGACAATATAAACAGAGTGACAATAGCAGTTAAAAGAATAAAATAAATAAACAAAAATATGCAGGATTCATGCCGGCTGGGGCCAACAAGGATAAGAAAGACAGCAGATGCAGGGCATGGGAAGCAGAGAAGGTGTGGGGAGGAAATCGCGGGAGGGGTGTTTGAAAGTAAGTCGGACCTGAGATGTTCCAGGATGTGTTTACAGTGTGTTTTGTGTTAATTCTGGTGAAGTGTGTATGTGTGATGTTATTTGAACAGTTGGTTTGGTTTCGTTTGGTTTGGTTTTTAGCAGAAATGCAGATTTTTTTTCATTGTTCAATCGTTTTTATTCTATTTTCATTTCTTTACCTGTCCAAGGAGCTGCGCTTGAAAAGCGGCGTTAGGGTCCAATTTGAGAAGCAATCTCAAGTTCTTTAATTTGAGATTGATGTGTTTTGAAAACCGCACAAACAAACGTGATTAACCATCAGATGCAGTTTGTGTTGTTCATGGAGCTCAGCGAACCCTCCAGTTTGCATCGGCAGAAATGCATCTCAGCAGAGTAAACATTTATTCTTGGTTCATAAACAAATCAGTAATTTCATCTGAGTAATGCTTTATAGTTGCCACAAAAATCCTGGATGGTTAAGCAAGAAAACAAAATTACACTGAAAAAAAAAGTTCCTTGTATTTTTGATATATGTATATGTATATGTATATGTATATGTATATGTATATGTATATATGTGTGGGTGTGTCTGTGTGTGTATTTCATAATCATCTTTGAATGTAAGAGCAAAAATATATGAAACTAGAAAGTGTGCGCATATATATGTTAGATTGAAAAAAAGGAAACAACATGAAATTATTCAAAGGTCAGATATTTGCAGTTGAATTTATGTCAAAGGTGTCTCTCTGGAGGAAGTAAAAATTTCTATTCATTCACTTCAATTTGTGTTACCTTCAAGTTCAAAGGGGCTGGAATTGTTTCATTCACAAATGCAGAGGAAAGTACAGGAAAAAAAAAATTAAACAAAACTTCTGCTCCGCATTTTAGAAGAGACATTTCCATTATGACCACGTTTTACCATCTTTAAACCAATATAATGGAAATTTATATATGAAATTGTAATTGCAAGCAAACGTTCAGAGCTGGCACATTGAATCAAGGTTCCCATGATGTCCATTCATTCAACTGCGAGTCCACTATCTGGAACGCCAGCATTGATAAGCTGTTGATAGACAGTTGAGTGAAGGTCCGCATCTCATGTGACAAGAATAAAAGTGTCAGAACATTCAATGTCAAAAGGTTTCAGGGACCATCAACGGAAACATAACGTTGTCCATTCTAATACTGAAAATTCACAAAATGCACAAAACTTCCAACAAACACCTGTACATCTTTCCTCGTATTTGCGTTTCCTTATGCTTATATTCATAATGCCTTAAATATTATCACATCCAAACATTCAGAGCAGACACAAGATCCATCTATTATTTTGTAATTCACATTTTCTTAAATCCGGCTAGAGAAAGTGATTTCATGTAAGTGAAGTTAGATCCCACGCCTCATAGCAGAAAGTCCCTGGTTTTATTCCTCCTACAGTGCTAAAATAAGCAGAAGGTTCTTTGGAGGCCCTAAATCACCCAGTGTATATGAATAAGTGAATGATTGTTTGTCTCCATGCAGTATATAGTCTCCAAAGTCTTTTTTATTTTAGTATGTAAGTAAGACAAAGTGTTCATTGTCGTCTTACAAAATTCAGAAACATATATATGTCATGTTAGCTATATCAGAAGTGTCAGATTGATAATGAGGCTAGCTTAGCTTGAGTCACTCTATCTTGAGTCTTGACCAACGTCATGTTTGTTTGCCAGGTTGTTCGGTGTGACGGGGAACTGCGCGGCCTGCAGCAAACTAATCCCGGCCTTTGAGATGGTCATGCGCGCCAAGGAGAACGTCTACCACTTGGACTGCTTTGCGTGTCAGCTCTGCAATCAGAGGTGAGTACTCAGACCTGCATTCAGCTCCACGGCAAGGCAGGATCACGACTAGTAAACCCGACTGTGTCTGATAGTCTGGGGAAGATTTATGTCCGTGACTAGCGATCGGCAGACACTTTCGGGGCCCCTCGAGGACAAGCTGGAACACGCGTGTTGAGTATAATACCGGTACAGCTTGGGACGGCGGCTGCAGGAGTAACATCCTCCCCATCAGTCTTCGTTACTGGAATTGTGCCAACAAGAAGCCAGTCGGACTTCTTGAGGAACGAGAGCGATGGGCGTGTTGGCGTCAGGCTCTGAGAGATGAGCCCGTCTTTAATTCTTTACAATGGCGTGGATGAGATTTTCCATCAGATCCAACACCAAAGGACAACCTCCTCGCCACATATCATAGGGACACTTGGTCACGGAGATCTGAGAAGAACTATGGATCTCACATTTCAGAAGATCACACTTAATTTTGTAGATACTCATGCAGTATGTCGTATATTATAGGGATAGTAGTGCAAGACATTTGTGCAGGGGGGATGGGGATGGGTTATTTTCTACTAACCAATTTCCACCTGGATAGAGATAGATAGCGGGCTCTTTCTTTGACACTGAAATCATACCTCCATGTCTTAGCAAGCAGAAAGTTAGCTTGTTTCAGTAAAATAATTTTAATTTTAAGGCAAACAAATCAGTGGGCATCAGAAAAACAACTGGCATGTTAATGGCCTCCATTCAACAGTGATGCTAATATAAATAAAGAGGCGTTGACATTTGTTGAGGAGGGAACAGGGTTAGCTGCATAGCTAACAATGGCAAGCTAATGATCATTTGGCTGATAGACATGCTTTATGTGTGTTTGTGTGTCAGTGTGTGTGTGTGTGTGTGTGTGTGTGTGTGTGTGTGTGTGTGCGCATGTGTATCTGTGGCATATACACCCTGTCGTCTTACGGTCTCGTCCGCTGGATGTTTTCAAAGCATTCTGGGATGCTTTACAGCACATGTGAGTGCTTTCAGTTTGTTTGTAGAAATCAATCCTGACAAAATAAATGTAACCAACGCTGTTCTTGGATTATTAGAAAAACCACTGTGATCATTTTTAATGTTTATATAGGGTTAGTGTAGTTAGTATATTAGTGTATACTGCATATCATTTCCTCTTTTCAAATAAAATCCATGCTAAATGACTCCATATCAGTGAGTGATAAACATATACTGTATGTATAACATTACCGTCTTAAAATAATTACCTAGGTCAGTTTTTTGACAATCAATCAACTCCCCTATCAACATATGTCTCAGTTTTTACTGATTTCTTCAAAAATTGAAACAAAGACTTTGGTGATTATTCTAAGTAAGCAACAATATAAAAACAATATATTACCTTCATAGAATAAAACAAAACAATAATTCAGTCAATATTAATACATAAACTTCAACTCAGTTTCAATTCCAACATGTATTTTCTCAGCTTTAAACTATTTTGTCAAAAGGAAGAACGCAAGAAAAGCAAAATAACGATATTGAATTGAAATATATGGAATTAGGCTGTATACATTCACCTCAGGTCTGATTCTAATAAATTTAATGAAACCGAGAATTTACAAGTTAATCAAAGAAGAGATCCTTAGCAGATTTACCCTTAAGTTTCCGAATCTCGTGATTGTTCCTGAAGGTCACAGGAACCTCCAGACCCAGCAGCCAAGCAGAGCTCCATCTTTCCATCCTGCGTTCCAAAATGTCGACTTCGCTCCAGCGTCTCTTTTACCTTCTTGTCGAAAACTTGGCTTTGTCACCAACGCACATGCACACACTCACACACACCAAACACACACACACACATGCATTCACACTAAGGGACACACAAACCAAACGCGGCGGGCGCTAAAAGCAAAGGACCTGGTTACGCACAATTAGCACTGGGTTATTGTCTTGCCACTTCAGGCGGCTGCACCAGACAGCCTCCCCTAATGGAAGAAGTCAGCTAATCTTCATCAGGCGGACTCAGGCAGCCCACTCTGCTCTCACACATTAAAACCCACTTAAGCGCGGGCAAATCTTTCTTTTTACATTAGGGCGCCTGATGAACTGTTGAATAAAATCGACGTTAGTGTGTTTCGCACGGTTCGCTGCGGCCTCATAGGTGCCGCTCAGATGCCCATCACAATTTGAGTGGGGGGCCCGGGCCCAGATTTATGGCATGGCGCCGGCTCTAATTGAAGCTGTTCCTCAGCTCTGACTTTTTGTTTTCCATTCCGTTTCTTTACATTGCAGGAGAGACACGGCCCGGCGGAATATAAATTTAAAGCTCTGTGTGCCTGAATTCACATCCTGGAGGAGCTGAAATAACAGACGGTGCCATATTCCAACAGGGCATAACTTTGAAATCAAATTTGGGGTGCATATTATTATTGTTATTACACGTGCTTTATTGCTGCATATTTCAGATGTGACATGGTAGACACCCGGGAGTGTCAGTCTGGGAGGAATCTCTTCGGTTTTATGCGTCGAGAAGATGCAATCTATTAATTAATTATGACAAAGTTAATTTTAATCTGTCTTTAGGACTACGTGAAATTCGGAATGACTTCCAAGCAATGGCATTAAATAAAAAAAAAAAGCAGGAGGGCATTCCATAAAATGCTCAACTAAAATTGCAGCTAGGAGAAAAAAAGGGCAATATCATAAAGAAAGGAAGTGAAAATAAATCCCCGGAAAATATAATGTGTCAGTATATCAACACCCTCCACCTGTGTGAGCCAGTCATGTGTCCAACACAAGCCAGGGATTAAACCTCACAAGCTCTCGCATCCTCAGCGACAGATGAACCACAACTTCACATTTTGTTTGAGGAAAAAAGTGCCTAAAGAACCGTGGTGTTTTTTTTTTTTCTCTTTTTATTTATTTATTTTTTCTTTTGCCAGAGCTTGAAATTGCTAGTTTTACTCTACATCCTCTCTGCACCTTTATTTTATGACTTTGTGTGGATAAAATGCATTATGTAATGTTTAATTTGTATATTTTATTTTTCTAGAACAACTGAACAAGCAGGTATTTTTCGTCATAAAAATCCACATTTAGTTGTGTTGCCGCGTCCACAAGCCAGACACACGCACACACACACACACACACACACACACACACACACACACGGTCACACAAGCAGACAGACATGTGTTTTGTGATGTCACAAATCCTCTTGAAATCAGATTATACTTGAGCCTGCTTTGATCAGTCATAAACCAATTAAATCCCCCAACGTTTTGAAGGCACTCTCTTATTAAGTTATCGACTAGGTTCCAATACATATGCAAATAAAAAATAAATCAATTGGATAAAATCAAAAAAGGTGACTTTTCAACAGCCATATATTATTTCACTTAAAAATATTCAGTCGTCTTATTTATTCATGTTTTTAATCCATGAAAAAGCCCTTACTACAGCAAAAACTCACACGTACGTACTACACACAGTGTAAAACCAGGTATCTTTGTTTTTACAAGTGACTGAGGGACAGATGGAAAAGAAAGACAAGTTTAGCTATGAAAGTTTGCAACCTGGAGATCACCGGCCTACTATTATTGTAGTGTTTATTATAATACCATAATAAATGGTGTCATTACTAGCTGGTCTGCCAAGCATAAAGGTGAAATAAAACTCACAAACGTAAGTGGTAACACCTAAAGAATTTCCATAGACACAGTGAGACAAAGAAGTGTTCTCCTTAATTTTTCAACTCAGAATTGTGTTCTCTTCAATGGGATTTGAATCTTTAAGACTGGGGGGGGAAGTTTATGCTGAAATTATTTAATGTCTTTCTTTCCTTGTATCATATTTGTTATTTTTTTCATAATAGATGTGTAACCTCAATTTCATAAGCATGCATGTTTTTTTTAACACTATTTGACTCTTCATTTTATGTGTTCTTCACCGTTTCTCTCTTGGGACTTCCACTTTTGTTTATTGCTCTTTTAGATGTTATCTACATGCAATGTAATTATTATTTTTTTTTTTTTTCACATTTTTATTAATTTTCAGGGGGGACATCTTAATTTGGCATCATAAACATGTCATGTTCCTCAGGCGTTTGACTTTCTAGTCTCATATATTTTCAGTTAAAATCACTAAAATCCTCATGACGACGTCATACGACTTTATAACCTCATTCCATACATATGTGTGTGTGTGGAAATGTATGGCTTTAAAAAAAGGAATCTCAGAAACTCTTTATTTTTTATTTATTTATTTATTTTATGACCTACTCATAAGCAGTTTCTCCAGTTTCATTATTTTTCCGATTATGGCTCTGATACCCCCCCGGTATCGCTCGCCGTCTTTCGCTCCGATCAACCCTGGTATTTTTATTTTTTTTACTGGCGACAGACAGGAAGATGGAAGTAATGAGTCCAAAGACAGCGTGTTTCTGAACATTTCTGTCCCGATCACCAGTGTGTCGCGTTACAAATGTCCCAGCCCCACCCGCCTCTGTCGGATCTAACAGGGTCTCACTTAAGATTCCCTGAATACTTTCTCAGTCTCGGCCTGGAAATGGGCTCCTGCTTTTTGTCTGGCATACTGATCTGCCTCCTCGCCGTCCGCTGTCCCCTCTCTCCGTCCCTCCACCTTCCCACCATCACCACCACCAAACAAACACGAGAGCCACCCCATTGACCCCCTTCCCCCCCTCCCCCTTCACTGCTCCCCCCCCGCCCCCGACAGGCCCTTCAATAAAGCAATCTAATCCATCTCACAAATGGCCCGGAGATTTCTCTGAGGAACATCGTCAGAAAATGTGAAATCTGATAAACAGAGCAGGCGGCATCGAGGTCACCCGGGGTCAGGCCGTGTAATTATCCGGCGTTCCTGCGGGTCAGCATTGTCGCACAATTGCCGTTTGAAGGTTGAATTGCTACAATCAAGTATGAACACACACACACACACACACACATATACACACATACTAACGGACTCACGTATCAATCCACGTCATCGGCTGCTTTACGGGTGAAACCTACTGCGGCCCGTGATTATGCTGATTCCATCACTGCAGAGTACGCGTGGTCATCGGCTCTGCTGCGAAGGGCGGGGCTTTCAGGAAAGAGGGCCAATTAGAGCGGCCTTGTCGGCTCTGAGCGGACATGTGACCCGCCGTCTTTTCCTCTTTGCCATCACGGCCATCAAATTGCTTTCTTTCTCGCTATGGGGAAAAAAAAAAGTCAGTGAGAGATGAAGCAGCTTCAGGAATAAGATAAATGGAAAAAGCCTGTTATCTTACTTGTGTATCTGCCAGACAGTGAAAGCCTTTTTTTTTCTTCTTTTTTTTCTGCTCCCACTTTTTCACTCGCCGCATGACTTTGAAACGGTATCAAGCCGAGAGGAGAGAATCGCTCCTGTCCCCAGTCTATCAGCGGAAATATAGGATCCCACATTCGCTCTGATTCCTCACGTCTGGCCTTACTGTGTTAAACTGGACATAAATCTACTGTCGTGACCTTCCAACCAGCCAGACCTGTTATTTTCCGAACCTGAGCCGCTGGGAGGGAAGCTCCATTTTTTTTTTTCTTTTTTTTACTTTGCCTCCTCTCATGTGAATCATTGGAGAACATTTCAGGCAAGAGAAAGAAGAAGGTTTTTTGATTTTTTTATTTATGAGTTCATTTGTAGTTTTCAGGGTAGTCAGACTAATCCAAATCAGAGCAACAGACTTTGCACTATATGTGAATATATTTCATGTATCATCTCATCTCAAATGTGGATTTCTTTTCCTTATCAAATCAATGTTTGATATATTTTATTATCTACTACTGATGGGTTGGATTAGGATTCATTGCTGACTTATGATTCCAGAGAAACTAGGGAGAAGTTAATTTTTGAGCGTGTCTGACTTGAGATTCTTCACATCTAAAAACAAAAAAAAAAAAAAACAGAATAGGAGAAGATCATCATATTGATTTTTTTTTTTTTTCATGTTGGACACATTGCAAGGAAACGTTTCTTCGGCCTAATACCGATCAGTGTTTCCTGCAGCTTCGTCAGATTGAGGTCAGACGGTGTTTCATGCGTAGAAGAATACCGCCAAGCACCTCTGAAACACGAGCTCCAGGGTTTACGTATTTGATGGCCGGGTCCCTCCTGCCCCGAAGAGCTGAGTTCGGAGCCGTGTTCGGAGCTATGAGGTTTTTGTTGCTGGAAATAAGGAGAGGGTATGCGGTTCCATCCAGAAGCCCGCTGGCCACAGATCAGCCGTGGGGGGCGTGGGGGAGGGGACAGCTAATCGATGGGGCTGTCGTCCAGCCTCATCATCTGGCCAGCACTGGCCCAATTTCCCCCTGATGAGCTGGAGGCCGCAGTGTTGGGGAGGAGAGCTGGCGTGGAGGGAGCGAAGAGCAGCAGGCTGGGTGACAGTGCAGGGGAAGGTCAGCACTGATAAGAGGGAGGGGGTAGAGCACGGCTAAGCCCAACCACTAGTGCCTTGTATGTCAGGAGTGGGGCTTGTTAGACAGGAGCCTAATAGGCAATAAGGGACACAGTTGTCACTTTGTGTATGATTGGTGTTGAGCTCAGAGCCTGAGCAGACAAACTACTGGGGAAACTACTCCCATTCCCACCACTGGAAAACACCGCCTCAAGTAACAATTAATGTACACCAATGTCCTCTCATCTGGGTCAGGGTACCAATGCGATCCGGAGCCCCGGGCTTCGGTGCAGTTTGAACGTATCTTCTCAATGAACGATCTTTTTTTTTTTTTCTTAACACGATTTAGTTCTTTCAGGTCTCTGAACTTTGTTTAGACCTCATCTTGAATTCAGTATTACGGTATACAACTTCCGCATGTCATTTTTAAGGCTATAGGCATGAGAAATGAAAACATATAAAGGAGTAATTACAATAATATTTGCATTGCCCATATTGAAGAAGCGTAGTGCCAGCAAGGAAATAAAATAAACAAAGCTGTAAAACCGCTTCATATTGTAATTAAAATGCAACAGATATAAACATGTAAAACAGCTGATATTAATAGTGAGATTTAATATCGAATGAAATTGCAGCTATTATTGTTAAAAAGAAGAATAAAGAGAAAAATGTAATTTGTAAAAAATCATGTTAATATTCACTTGCAGTTACAGAACTAGTGAAACATACATATTGTTAATCAGTGAATAGGATATTCATAGGCGATATAACGTAATAAATAATGGTTATAAGACATAGCATATAATGAGTGAAATCCACCTTGGTAGAATTACACATGGTCTCAATCTGAAAGGTTTCTTCTGACTAAAAGCAAGCGATGCAATAACCTGGTGTAAATCACAGGTCCTTTCACTTTCAAGGGATCCAAATGGAAAATCTAACCAAAGTATTAACAAGAAATTGTATGTGTAATATTTTGATAATTTCCTCCTATATGATTAAGCTGATCATACGCAATCATGTAAACAAATGGAAGACTACTCTAATTAAGCACAGAAACATGGAGCTCCTCTGTTCCCATCACATTCCCCCAACAAAACCTCATCTCCAGGCCGTCCTTGTGAGGCTACATGTGATTGGCCAGCAACAATCTGCCAGACAAGATTTACAACAAGCGATTACTATTAACCAGCAGCTTCAACCTGCGAATCCTTGCTGTGTTTTGACTGTTTTCTCCCTCTGACAATCCTTCTGTTCACAGCGGAAAGGGACTATTCCAGCGAATGTGGGCCTCCCAGGCAACTAGCTGGCATCGCAATACATCTTTAAAGTGTGGAAGCGATTCTTCTGAGCCTCCTACAAGCTGGGTCTCTGAAGACTCATTAGTCACACTCACCTCTAAGTAAAGGAGGGAAGATGGAGGGAGCAGAGTGAAGGGGAGAGAGAAAGGGAGAGAGAGGCTCGGTCAAGGCAGATTGTAATATAAATACAGCCCCGTCTTGTCTTTAATGAAGCTGAAGACGTGATGAGTCTGATCCCACACAGTCATTGTGTCTTATCACAGCGGGTGGAAGAATTATAGGAGAAATAATTAACCTGAATGAATAAATAAAAGTAGATAAACTAAATAGAAGCTGATGCTCTGGTGGTACCACCTTGACTGAGCGGCTTGAATAAAAACCCAGCTGATTGCCTGATTCCAGTGCAATAAAACTGGGGTCTCTTGAACTTCAGATCCTGACGTTGAATACAAAGGTGGTGTGAACTCCCATCCAAATATTTTATTGATTTTTTTCATTTTACAGGTTGATTTTCTTACAGTTAGGGAATGGATATGCTTTATTTTATTTTATTTTATGAAAAGAGCAGGCTCACAGAGTACTTGTGTGCCATTTCCTTGCCAATTAACTTCAGGTTTAGGAATTTTAGTTGTGGGATTTTTAATCTTTTTTTAATTCAATATGAATTCACCAGATGCAGATTAAAACTTTTAGTTTAATTTCAAATTTACTTTTTTTAATCAGTTCTTGCAATGCTTTGCTGATTTATAGGTGATTTGTGTTAGTCCTATGCTGATATTTCACTTAGGTGATCTTTATTTTTATTATTATCATTATTATTATTATTGTTATAGTTATTATTAATGTTATTATCACCATGATTATAGGCTCCAGCATCCCCCGTGACCCTGAGTGCAGGATAAGTGGCAGGCCCTAGATGGACGGATGGATGGATTATTAAATTATTATGATGATTTTGAGTACTACTACTACTACTACTACTACCACTACTTCTACTACTAATAATAATAATTCTGTTTAGTGGATTTTAAGTGACTTATTGGCATTTCGATGTTAAATATTTTGTTGATTCCAGGGTCAAGATTAGACAATAAAATGAGACATTAATTTCTGAAGATTCAGTCCTCCAAACAAATCCCTTCGTGTCACTATGATCTTCGCCCAGCCTGTCTAAGTCTCCCAGCCACCCACATCTTTAAATAAATGCAAGTTGTGCCTATTAACATTGGCTTTCTCCAGTAGTGGAACGAAATTAACGAGTCAGAATTTCGCATTTGGGATAACTAATGAGGAAGCCACCATCCCAGAGCTGGAAAAAGAACCCTTGAAATGATGAGGAGACGCCTGATGATTGTCAAGACTAAATTTATCTGAAGCATAAAGGCAGCCCAGCCTGATGGTCACCAGGCAGCAGATTCATATTTGGCTCATTTTCATGGATCCCATCATCAGGTGGAGTTTCAGTTCAGTTTTGAATTGGAAAAAAGGCTTATTTTCCCTTCATATATAAAAATGTTGATGCAGAAAATATGAAGAAGAAATATGGAGAAAATAAATGATTAAATCAGCATCTCCCTCACATTAAATCAGCCCCCCTCTAAATCGATGTCTCTCAGATGTTAAATTAACATTTCGGTTTTCCTCGCAGATATCAGCATCAGCTTAATTGCACTCTCACTGAATTCAAAAAGGTTTTTAAATTGTCCCATTTAACATTTTTTAACCCCCTCCCCCCAAAACTTAGCTTTTTAGCCCACAGCCAGAAACAGCTCTAGCCAAATGTATTATTTTCTGCCATATGATATTAAGAACATTACAATATTACACAACCCGTTGTGTTTTATTCAAGTCAGGATTGTCACAGTCAGTGAATTAAGCAACCAGCATGCGGCTAATACACAATTCAACACTTCCAAACGCTAATTCAGTGAAATAGAATCAGTATTTATTACATCAGCTGCGACCAAAACTAATTGGCTGATATTTGGATTTATATTGAATGAGCAGCAGCATGGTAATAAGATCTTCATCTAATAAAGATTTATGCAGGATTTATGGGAGACATAGCCATATATACATCTTTTTTTTGAGGAAGTCAAAATTGTACAACAACGAAAAAGCTCCTTTATTAGACACGCCTGTGAGGCCCAAGTGTTCTATCCACATCATAATTGGTACACAGATGTCACATATGCTGCTGACATTTCACTGAGCAGAAACAATTTGACCGTGCGAAGTAAGTGGAGGGCGAAGATAAGAGCTATGGGGGTGGTTGGCAGAGGGGGGCAGCCGCGGGTAGGAGGTTGGAAGGTGAAGCTCAAGTGTGAGTGGACAAGTTTCGGCGAAGACGCATCCAAAGCCAACGCTTTGCATGGAAAAAAATAAACACGAAGGAAAAAACACGGCTTGAGCTGTTGATGGTTTTGAGTCACCTTTGGAGTACAAATTACCAACTGATATAGGTTGCATCCTCATTGAAATGCTGCCGATTAACTCGATCTGCATAGAATGTGTCTCCACATCTGATCTTCCCTTCAAAATAACTGCCGTCTCATCCTCAGAACACTCTGCTTTATTCCCAAAAACAGCCCACTCCCAGACTTGCTGCTACTTTGTGCCCGTATCTGTTAATTGGTCCCAAATGGATGCAGCGAATCATGCTCTCTATCTGCCCTCCAGCTCCGAATAAATGTTGCAAATGGGCCGAGCTCGCCACGTACCTGAGCTCCGTCACTGAACTCAGCATTCCGAGTGTCTGGGGGGTTGGGGTTGGAGGAGGGAGTCAAACAGAGTCTGTCATGCAACACCTCCCCCCCGGTAAACACTGGCACCGACGCTCGCCGACCTTGTCCAACCTGAGCATGCGGGGAGATAAGCCACCCTCAGGACAATACAGCGAGAGTTACCTCTCATTCAACATAATCTCCACTTGGGGCCACACTAAAAGGTCAAGCGTAGCTACGGCCCCTCCTGACTGGAGTAGCGGAGGGGCCTGCGAGGCTTTGCGTAGCCGCTGCTGGTGGAGAGATGAACCTCAGCAGACTGAAACTGATAAATCCACTCCCTGCCACCTTTGCCAAACACAGCCACCACGGCCCTATGCCCTCTCTGTTTCACAGCAATGCAGCTCCAGGGTGGAGCGCCACTTGTTCAGGCCGCCTCTCCCAAGGACGACGTTATAGTCGGGGATCCCAGCTTTAGTCCTCGATGAGCCAGGTTGTTTTCTGAGGGCCTCTCACCTCTACAGAACGTGTAGCTCAGCGCATGCTTTGCATGTATGAGGTCCTGGGTTCAGTCCAGGGCATCTCCACTGTAGGTCGCTTTGGATAAAGGCGTTTGCCAAATGACTGTATTCTATTCTCTCGGGGAACCTCACCTCTGTGCCCGTGACTCTAAAATGATGATGTCTCTGATGGAATGGAGGAAAACTAAACAGGATTTTAATTTTTTTTTTTTCTACATTTTTGTGAGCTAGCTGATCCTTCTCTGTGCAAGATTTATTAATTTATTTTTGTAATGTATTTTTGTTAATTAATTTGAAAATACGGGGGTTATTTTATTTTATTTTTTTTGTTAGGGCAAGCAGAGACTCAGTATCCCTTTGATAGCATCTAATCTGTTTTTAGGTCACATCATAATTAATTATCTTTTTTTTTTCTTCCATTTTTATTGTCCAATTTTATTATCCCATTATTTGTTTTTCCATTTCCTTTTTGTGGTAATTTCTGAAGAAAATGTTTTGCTTAGTTTTAGGTTATTTTTTCTCCAAAATATACAAGTCAATTCTTATTAACCAAATAGATAAATAGCTGAAGAAGTCAGGGACCAACATGTAAGGGGGCATAATAACCAGTGAATATCACTAATATTATATTTGAATGCTTGTGAAAGGAAAGGAGGGTCCTCATGCGTTGTTAATCCCTTCTGAGCTAGCACTGCAGCTAGCCTATGTGCTAAGCTATCGCTGGCTATTAATGAGGTTCTTGCTTCGCTGCGTGTGTAACCTCCCCACCTCATCTGCATCTTTGTGTTTGTGCAGGTTCTGCGTGGGAGACAAGTTCTTCCTGAAGAACAACATGATCCTGTGCCAGACAGATTATGAGGAGGGGCTGATGAAGGAGGGCTACGCTCCCCAGGTCCGCTGACCCACCATCATGCAGGACCAGGAGGAGGAGGGGGAGGAGGAGCGGGAGAAAGAGAGAAGGAGAGCTTGCAATCACACAACAAAAAAATGAAAAAGCGGTACTGCTTACTGTCCAGCTCCCCACCCCCTCCCGAACCCCTCACGTGTACATAAAGAGGGCTCCCCAGGAGGGGAGGTCCTCGCTGTACAGAATAGCCATAGAGACTGCGGCGTGGCAGGGAAAAGGGCCCGGAAGCCTCAACAAACTAACGTATGAATAAAAAGTTTGTCCTTTTGTTTGTGAGCGCCGGATGCTGCCTCTCTCCCTCCCGGCTGACAAAACACTGGCCTCAGAGCAGTTTTTTTTTTTTTCTTTTTACATCATCTCCTGGCTGCCGGAGAGAAATGTTATTTACACACAGTATTGTCTCATCTGCGACAGGGACGAAGAACCGGCCCAATGACATCTACTTGAATCCAACGCGCACCAACGTGTCAAATCAATGTCATTAGGAGATGCGTACCTTTTTACTGGACGTTATCAGACTAAAAGCCGCAAATGTAAACCGGAAAGCGGAAAAAAAAAACGCAGATTTGAGGTGACTGACCTGTTGCCGTGCGCGTGCGTGCTTGTGTCGCGTGTGTGTGTGTGTGTGTGTGTGTGTACACGAGTGTGAAGCACTCTTCATGTTGGGGTGCTTTCAGTCTCACAGTCTAGTCCGGTTCGGCCTGGTCATCATACGGAGGCCCAACTGTCTCGCTTGCTCCGTTCGAATCAACCCACAGCGTGTTTCAATTGTACAGTTTGTACGGAGAGGCTCAGTTGCTGACTGAACAATCAAACCATGGTACTCGGGAGCAGTGGCGTACTTCCGCGTGAACCAATGTTCGGTTCTCTTTAGGTGACCTTGCAAGCGGACTGTTTGCATAATTTGGAGAACAAACGAAAACTGAAGTCTGAAGTTCCTGTTCTGAACCCCCCCTTTAAATAATTTCTGTTCTGAATCACTGAATCATCTGGTGAATCTGCTGTTCTGTTGGCAATCAGAGATCTCCCATGTTTCCCTGCATGTTTTCTTTGAGCAATGAGCGGTGGATTTGCCACTTTTGAGGCCCAGCTACCGGTCATCATTCAGGCCAAATGTCAAGCCAGAATCCCAACAAATCATTCTCATTACGTCAAGAAGATGTGATTTGTTCACTTGGCCACGGCCGCCAATTCCACCCAACACTAATCAATGCATTTGGTCTGATTGAGGTCAGACCGCAAAACACTGCTCCAGGGTTAGCCACAACCCTCCAACAGCGACACGGTCTGGTCGTTTTTCCCAATGGTTGTGTCACACCTCTACGAATGAACCGCACCATGAGGTGGAACTTGCCGCCTCTATTCCAACCAACCAACAAGACAGTTGTGAAAATGTCCAAATCATATTTGTTGAACATAGTAATCAGCAGCTCAGATGGAAAACAATCTGTCTTCATTCCAGATATGCCCCTGGCTTCGAATTACCATCTTTTATTATAATCATGTTTTAAAAATCACTGATGTGTAAAATGACCAGATTTAATTAAAAGAGTCTCCCACACTAAAAGATGTCTCTTCTGATTCAGGCTAGAGTTTTGAAGTTGATTTTGAATTCGAAAATTAATAGATATCAAATAATGTAACATTATACACACATATATATATATATATATATATATATATATATATATATATGAGGCACAACACAACAACAAATATAATGTAATGTCAACATCATCAACATATGATTTAAATTGCAACTGAGCAGCATTTGTCCAATTTGAGCCAACTCCAACTTGGTAGTGGTTAATATTTTGCAACAACCAAGATCACTGGATGTCAGATTAACATTAAAAGATGAATCAAAAATGAAAGACAGATTACGATCATAGTACAGCAGTGGGATGAAATTTTGCAGTTATATGACCTAAACTACTCTTTAAAATCTTTTTCTTTTTCCTTTTTCTGTTCTTTTAACGCCAAACAACCCATTTTTTCAACAACAAGGAAACATTAAGCAGCTAATGAGATATACAGATCTTGACCAACAGTGGATCCAATGTCAATAGGACAGCAACATCTGATGGATTGTGACAAACCCATTCAAACCCAATGTTCAGCTATCACGCTTTCTTCCCATCATTAACCAAGATAACAAGAGCACTACCTTGTACCATCCAGTGGCCTAAGCATTCAATGTCCCCAAGATTTAATGTTTCCTACATTTATATCGTATTTCATGGCAAGGGGGGCGATCTTGCCAGTGGCCAAGATACAGGGTTTTCTATTCCCCAGCGTTCCTCAGCTGGAGAGCCCCCAACCCCTGTCTAAGGCCAATGTGTGTTAAAAAGATGGGACTCAGGTCAGAACTAGATACACTGGAAAATGCTCAGTACCATATCGGAGGTCTAAGGCATTGTCAGGACCATGACTTCTGCTTGTGATTCAGATTTGGCTCAGATGTAATTCGCCAAAAATGGATTGGAATAATGCTGAATTAACAGAGCAATGGAGCCGATATGAAAAGGAAAGGTTTAGTTTGTTAAATCACTGATCAAAATGAACTACTGGAAAACATAAGACCTGTATTCCAAGTAGAGGGTTGTGTGAGAAACAAATGACATGACTAAATCAACGGTACAATTGTAAAAAAAAATTTCAACTTGTAAATATTTAGCGTGGCTGAACTAGACGAATCAGAGATCTGAAGGACCCTCGCCCCTATTTACTCGGGATTTACTGCCTCAACTCCAAACGTCACATATTTAGACCTTCAAACAATCAAAACGCAGGAAGGCGTGACCTTGAACATTCGTGACCGAGATGAACCAAATTCGTTAATTGATGTCTGTCAGTTTTGCCTTTTAAAGGAGTGTGGAAAAAACTGTGTAATTACTAGTTACTGATAGAGGATTGCAGGCAAGTATCTGTTTCTCCACCACTGCGTGTATCAGACGCACTCCTTTATTCTTTGGCTTATTCAGAATCTGGAATACACTGGAGGGGCGACCAGACGGAACCGCGGGGTGAGATGGACCGTGGGTTCAGCAGATTAATCTGGATGACAGGCCACCCGGCACCATTTGGAATTTTGTTGGTTTTCACTTTTTTTTTTCAATGAGCTCTGTGTTCGTTCTGTATAAACAAAGTGCAAAGAAGCAACTTTGAAAAGCTAACAGCTCGTTCACAGTTTGACCCGCCGTCTCCATATGGCCACAATTCTTTAAAAAAAAAAAAAAAACACTCATATTAGAACGCAGTTTTAGCGGTCCAGATGGGATTCTCCGCTCTGGTCTTGCAGGCGTGAGGATAGTGGGAGGCATCAACCCTCTGACTCACGCATTCAACCTCTCCAATGAATTTTGCTTCACACTGGTCAAACTAAACCACGGCGACACGCCGTCAGAGGCAGGCTGTTGCAGCAGCTTGAGAGGTGTCTGAATTGATGGGGGCGGGCGGGGGCGAGGTGTGACGGGGTGGGGTGGGGTGCCGGGGGGTCTTTTGTACACTATTTATTTGATAAGCATTCAGTGCATCAGCCCGTTGTCCAGAAATATGGCATCCTTTGACATGCTGATACTTGAAAACCAATCGATGATGTCCTGGCTTTACGTGGACAGTGTCAGTTGTCCCACAGACCCGATCACCTCGGGTCCTTTTTTCTGCCTAGAACTAAACGCAACCGTTCATTATCGGATATCAGCAATGAGCGCTGCGCATCAACGCTCGGGTCTAATCCCAATTGAAAAAAATAATTTGTAAATTGTGGGTGTACATAAAAGAAATATTCTTTTTTTTTTTTGCTTGCTATTGTACAATGATTTCTTTTAATGTGTCATCCAGCATGAGATGTTTATTTTTAGGACAACGCTTGTAAATACTGTAATTGTTATAATTTTAATCACAAATGTAATACAGTTTTATTGTGTTACAGCGAGAGTGGTGTCTTTATTTTAACCCCCCATTGCTTGTGTTTATCCATAAAAAAAGAAGCACTCTGTACTTATTTATCAAGCTGTGTGTTTGTTAAAGCTGCTAAGGTTAAATATCCAGCTCAAGGGCGCGGCATTAGATGCAAACTAGCTGGCAGAAAAACCAGCCTCCCTGTCTATTAGCCTAACCAGCAGAGCATGTTGCATCCCATCATATGTGATTGATCTCAAGCGCGATCATTTCCTCAGTTTGTTGTCTCCGCTGCTTGTAAAAATCCCCATTCCCTCCTTTTTCATCCCGACGGAAGGGCGCGCAAGAATCCCCCAGGTTGCGGGATCGAGCCCAGCCCCTCCCCCCACCATAAAAATGATACCCTCACCTATTCTTTTTTTTTTTTTCACAACTCTTAAACACAACATGTTTTCATCTTGTCAGGGTTTTTTTCTATTTTCGGTGTCACGCGTCAAACAAAGGCTTCATTTATACTTTGCCATCGGCTGCCTGGGAGTTACCTCCTCGTGGGTTGTTCCAACTAATTACCTGGATTTCAATTTAGAATCATCGGGAATGTTGCGGTAAAACATTTGGATTAAAGTTATTGCTCTAATTAGTGAGGTGCTTGGAAAGTGCCCTGTGAAGTTTGTTGAAAGCCATGCTTACATCACATTACAGAAGCATAATATCCAGACCAATTAAGCTAATTGAATTTCCTTATCCGGAGACGCTGAGAAAAGACAGAAACTCTTTGATTAGGCTCAAGCTGTTGAAAGTCCTTTAGTAGATGAAAACACTCGGAGTAGATGGAGATTACAGCTTCGTCAAATTAAAGGAAAGAGCGGCAACGGCGGGGGGAAGAGCGCTCACTAATGGCAGACATGTGTCATATGTTATTACGGTTCAGCGGCTCCGGAGTCAGACGTTAACCCCTGGATCCTTGCAGCTGATAACGTGGCATCATTAGCGCTGCGTCGTCTGCGGTGACAGGGATGATGCAACACAGCGTGATCGCACCATTACTACACGTGCAGATGAATAAAGGGGGTGTTTGTATGAAAATGCATGAGCGCACTTCATCACGGACTACACACACAGACACACCATTGAGACAGACACACATGCATGATCTAATGTGATCAAAGATACAGGAAAAAGATAATAATGCTATTCTGAAGACCACTTTTTTATCCATGTATGCCTCTGTGTATTATATCTGTCGTAAATACACAGTATGACATAAATAAACGGAGTGCAAGTCGACTGTTCCATAGAGAAAAAATATATGTGGCAACCGACCTTTAAATACAGAACATCAATTATTAGCTGTTTCTGTTTTTTTTTTTTTTTTAATCCATTATAATTGTTTTTTCATTCAATTTCAAATTTTAAAATTAATCTGGCTCATTTTGCTCACTAATTATATTCTGATAAAAAAAAAAGAATTTAAAACCCAAGGGTTGTACATGACCAGATTTAGAAGGAGAAACTGGACATTTTTCCGTAAAATACATTAGTGCAGTTTCAATTCTAATATTATCTGATGTCCCAGCACCCACAGAATATTCCCCTCAAAAAACATCGTATCTGTCAAAGAACAGGTCTTCTTGTCCTAGAAGTAAAAACATTTGTAATAACTGCATTCTCTTCTTTTCAAACAAAACAACTTGACATTTTTGGAGAGAATGGTTTATTGAAATTATTATCAGCAATTCCGCCAGTGCAGTTATTGATTATGATCTGACTTTAAACCTTTGAACCTTGTCTGACGCGAATGGCCTTTTTCCCCAGATAATCTCTTACAATGGAAAAGTCATTGCTGGCTGAGGCGCACTGTTTCTCTGTTACACTCATCATAAAGTCATGTGTTCATTTATTGTCTATACCACATATCCTATGGCTAAGGGTCAAGGGGGGGGGGGTGGAGCCTATCTCAACTGTCATTGGGTGAGAGGCAGGGTTCACCCTGAACACCAGTCGATCAATGGGGCAACACAGAGACATACAACCATCACTTCTGGGCAATTTCGGGTCTCCAATGAACCCACTGCATGAGAACCTGGAGGAAATCCACACAGACACAGGGAAAAGATGCAATTACCAAACAGAAAGGCTTCATGTCAGAACCGTACAGAGGCAAAAAGCCTGAATGAATAAATGGATTACAATTATTCCGACAGCTGTTCCTGTGATCCATTAGTTAATTTGCACAGAAAGTAAAGAAGTTTTCTCCTTTCCTTTTATTTTTACTATTTTTAAAACAGATTTTCAAAAATGTTTGTGAGTAGGCTTCTGAAGATATCATAGCAATAGCAAGAAAATTACTTCAAAAAGAAACATTTTTAAAAAGGTATGAATATTGGCAAGACATCGTGTTCATATTTGCACAAAATCCGTCACTTGGAACAGGTAGACATCTTACACCAAATATATATAATATTAAAATTGGATAGGTAGATTGACATTTTCTAAAAATGTATTTATGTGACGTTTTTATGTTGTAAGAGCACATGGAATGTTGAATTTAAGAAGAGCCTTTCAACGATAGCAGGGATGAAAATAGAGTCTATATATATATATTTCTAGGATCTGAGAAGTCAACAAACAGTCTATTTGTGATATGTTTATTTTCAGGGCTCTCTATTTTTTTAATATTCCATTCAATTTGAATACAGATTCGATTATTATTTTTTTATTATTATTTATTTATTTTTTTAATGATTTCCTCATCTGTAGTTCCCTGCATTGCCCCCTGAAATATGAAAAAACCCTGAGAAAAGTAGGGAATACGAATAACAGCCACAACTGGGCCATGTTGCTGGCAGCTACGTTGAGCTGACCAGGCACAAAGCAAAACAAGTTAGCCTGAACTCTCCTGCATTAGAATCCGCAGTCATTAAGAGCATTTAGAAAAAGCATTAGCTGCCAGGCTGCGTATCGTTAGCGTCTTCATCCCTGTGTTACAGCTGACCCTGAAGTTAGAGCTGGGTGTGCAGTTAGTCCTGCTCTCCTTTGCCAAACGGCTCCAGGGGCAAAAATAATGATCTTTACAGACATGCCAATGCTATCTGGACCAGATAACACTGCTTTAATGACTCCTTATCCTTTGGCCCCTTCAAGGAGATGGGCGCCCTGGCAAATATATTCTCGTTGTTGGGTCATTAGCTCTTTATTGCTGGGATAATGGACTTTTTTGTATTTTTGTCCTGATTTGGGTGTAAGACCCAACTGAGTAAAGCCCTCCAAGAGATCAGTCAGCGCTCAGCAGAGGCACACTCACCACTTAGGTCACTCCATCTGATTCACCATTCACAGGCTGGTAGGTGATGATGTATAAAAAGATCTATAAAAAGAACTGACCAACATAGAATAAAGATGAGATTCTCTAGATTATTTCACCAAAGTCTTAGCTTGAAGACGTTTTTGTTATGAATAATTACCAATATGTTCTCTTTGTATTGAAATATATATTCCATAAGTGGAATACACAGGGTCAGTCCAAGAGGTGTTCCCCCTCCATCCCTCCCAACACCATTAGGTGCACTGTGCTTTCACGAAACAAAGAACACAGTACATCAAGCTAATGTCATAAAATCTTTTGAGATATCAAGTGGTCCAGACAGATAACGCTGACGTTATCAGTACTGTGGTTACTCCACGCCTCATTTATGGCCGTCAATGCAGTTGCCAACAGCTTGCAATGGACGCAAAACAGTTCTGGGAGTCTGTCTGGTTCCCATCATGGGGAGATCTAACAGTATTTGAACTTAAAACTGGAAAAGTTGGAATTGTGCATGTGTTGTGATGAACAAATGGACAATAAGCACTAACATGCTTAAAAATTACACATTTGATGATCAGGGTAGAGGTTTCTGTTAGGCTGTATAAGAACAAGGCTTACATAACTTCAAATGTAGATGTTTTTTTTTTTTTTTTTGCATCGTTTAACATGAAAGAGATTTTTATATAAATGTCTCCAGGTTCAATGATGCATCCCAAAAATCCAAATTTTGCGGTGTTGTGGGGCCATAAATGTGTTATATTTCTCAGTAGTGTGTTTTAAAGTCACCTAAATTACTTAGTAATAACAAAAATAGGGCAGCGTGGTAGCACAGAGGTTAGTGCCTCTGCCTCAGAGCAAGAAGGTTGCTGGTCCTGTTCTGGCAGCAGGCCTTTCCGTTTTGAGTTTGTGTGTTCTGCGTGGGTTTCCTTGAGGTTCTCCAGCTTCTCCCCACAGTCCAAAAAACATGCAGTACATTCATCAGAGACCCCAAATTGCCAATTAGTTGGGGGGGAAGCACATTTCTCTTTATGTTGCCCTGTGATCAACTGATGACTGCTCTGAGGTTAACCCCGCCTCTCGGCCAATGACAGCTGAAAAAGAGAGCAGGATAAATGTCATTAATAATGAATAAATGAATGAATGTGAATGAATGAATGAATGAATGAATGAATAATACTATATTATATTATTACCATGACTAAAATTTATTATTATTATTATTAATAATATACAAATATATAATATATTAATTTATATTGTATAAAGTATTATAGTATATAGTATTATATACTATATCTATATAGTATCATTAAGCATTTTATTATCATTTAATGTTATACATTATTATTATTATTGTTATTATTATTATTATTATTATTATAGAGCATCATTGGTGCTCAATTTTCTGCACCACCATACACAATCTGAAAAATAAATGTATTTATTGGTGTTGCACACGCCAACACCCTTTGACAATTATTCATCAGTGAAGGTATGCAACAGCTACTCTGCTCAGCTCTCACACTGCCATATTAATATTTGAAAATTAATGTTAATGTTCCGCAAAATTTACCATAAGATATTGAAAAACTGTATTAAATTAAGACATTAATTGTCTAAACATGTACGCAATACCAAATCTACATGTTTGAGTTTTGGGATAGTATATCAACTTATTTTCATTTTTATTCTGTGAATGTGGCTAAAAATCAATCAAGCCAATTCCAAAGTATTAATTTTGTTAGTGACATTTCTTGACAACCCCCTATCCCAGTAATACAGTGTGATTGGCTGTAAATACTTTGTTAAAACTGAGAAACATAGGTGAGGAGGAGTTAGGAGTTATTGGTCACCTAGGTATTAATATAGCATATTTTGTGGCAGGTCAGGGTGATTGTTCGGTCCGAGAAACACTGGACTATGCAGCAGGAGATGTGTTACCTCACTGGCAACATATTATCCCACCGCCAAAGCATCCTAATTGACTTCCTGTAGACATAGTTGATGGTTCAGCCCCGCTTTTACTGACATTGTGCCATGTCCTAGTACTCGAATTTGGGCTTCGCAAAAATGTGACCGAGTCTGATCTGATCTCCAGCCACCATACAGTCCGGATGGACGGCAAGAGTCAAAGAGTCAAAGAGATACGATATTCTGGCGGCACCAAGTCATTTTGGGATCTGAAATCTCTCTTTTGATGTAGCAGGGTAACTTCTACCAGATGCCCATTTAGGCCCGGGTCCACGGGTTTAACCATGCAGGGAAAATTACAGCAATCCACATCCCACACAAAACGCACAGCAGACCAACAGAAAGCGTGGGCCGTGAGGCTATTGAAACTACCTCAACAACAGAAGGGGCTTGTGGCAGAGATTATCGACGTGCTAATGCTCTCAGATGGCAGCTCCAATGTCACTGCTGTCATAATTCAAAAGGTGAGAAGCTATTATTTTGCCCAGATAGGGTTTATGCTAAATCAAAAGAAACCAAGCCTCAGTGGTCCAGCTTCAAATCGAACAGCCAGTCAAGAGTCACGCTGCTTTTTGGGGTCACAGTGCGGGCTGGCTTCTCTGTTTTCTCCCGGTTAGTATCAGAGATCTGTGGGTTTTGTTTGTTTGTCCCCCCACTATCACAACCACCACCAGTGTCATGGCAATCAAGGCTAGATGCACCAAGAACACAGGGGAAACAACACTGTTCACCCATCCTTTACTGCCAGCAGGCCGACACCGCGTTTTTTTTATGATGCACTGTTTCCATATGACCTAATCTCAAACAAATTGGAAAGATGATTGTCATCTGCAGGGGGGCAGGAGCTGCCTTATTCTCAACAGTAACCTTCAAAACCCTTTCAGGATAAAAAAAAAGAAAAAAAAAAAGGTGGGGAAAAATCAAGAAGCAGATTATTGAAAAGGCAATTTTCTCCCAGTTTTTTTCAACCCACCCAGCTTGTTTGGTAGAGAAGTGTTGTGCAATGAAACGTCTTATTTTGATGTGGGAAAATGGTGGAGGAGACTCATAGGTGCTGCTCCCTCCCTCTTCTTCTCTCTCTCTCTCTCTCTCTCTCTCTCTCTCTCACTCTCTTTCTCTTTCTCGTCTCTCTCTGGAGGATGAGTGTAATCAAACAGGGCAGATGGGGGATCTGAGGAGAACTGTGTGTATCAGCGATAAACAGAGGTGCAGTTTTAGAAAATACTGCAAGCAATAGGCCTCCTGCCTACACACTAAACACACTCGCAAAGTCAGTTAAAAGCACAGGCGAGTAATGAAAATCCAAAGGTTTGTGCGGAAGATACACAGACAACAGTAGGTGGACATCCTGGTGTACTCGCTACCGCCATCCCCGCCTTGGTCATGTCCGTCATATTACATTTTATCTTTACATTGATACTACCTCCATCAATTGAAACATCTTTGACCCCTTTTTCAACCTCATATTATGTCCGCCATCTTCCTTCTTTACAAAAATCTTTTATGTATTTAACCCTGCCCCAGTTACACCTTTTAAGCAAAGGTTGAAATAATCACAACTCCAACCTAATAAGTCTGGCGGATGGGAGCCATCTTTTGGACTATGCTGATGTATTTCCCTTTTGTCAGAATCATCGGGGTGCCGCCTTCCCAATGCCGACTCACTGAAGATAAACCTGGAATTTTAGTGTAAGGTTTTAGCATTTCGCAAAACTAAATTGTGACAGTATAGATGCACGTTGTAACCTTAGACGTAACACTTTTATAACATGATTTCACACAAGGGTGTATCATTGTGGAAGTGTCAACCGACAGATTTTTGTGTCAGCAATGCATCCCACTTTTGTTTTCCATGATTGAGCACTTGTGTTAAAGTTTTCAACCCATGTGACTCCTCTGCTGTTCAGTACGTTATTCAGGAATTAGGTTAGTTTACTGCCATCAAACCCGCTGCATTCTTGCACAGAGCGCCCCACCATCCAGCGACCGCCACTGAAAAAAGGTGCTGGTGGGCGGGGGTTAAATGAGGTGAAACTGCATGAAAATATTAAAAAAACTTGACAAAATAGCACCATTTTCCTCAGTGACTTGGGCTGGAAAGAGCAAAAGGAAAGTGAGCACATCAAATAATGAAAATGTATGATGCTGCAGATCAGCTTGATAGGAGGCAAAAGTCATTAAATCTGAAAACGGTTTCGATAAAGTATCTCCCCACACTCCACGAGTTAAATTGTGTCTAAAGTCATTATGGGATAGCTGGGATTCAGCAGCAGACTGAAACCAGGTACTCGTAACATGACATTAAGATGGACTTTGCAACCCCGCTTACTTCAGAGATTATGATGCCTTACTGCATAAGGGGCAAATATACCATTATGAAGCAGGGACTTAAATCCTTCTACAAATATAATTATGTTCCATGATGTGTTAGATATATACTATAACACAAGTCCTTTTTAAAAAATATAATATATACGGGGACACAAGCCTTATTGTCTTGTAACCTTTCTTTCTTCCCCTGAGAGACGAATTTACCTTTAAAGTTCAACGGCTCAAATCCAATCTTTTTTTCTGCAGCTCTTTATCCATTGATAATTTGTCACTGTAACGTGACGGAGAGAGCAGTTTTGCCATGGCTGGAAAAGTAAAATTCGAAGTGTTCAAGGTGAGGGGCCTTTTATGATGCAGCAGCGTGTACTCACGGTCAAGTCAAGTAAGATTTCTATTCATACGGCGTCAAATCGCAACACAGTTGTCTCATGACACTTTCCATGTAGAGCATGTTTGGACCACATTCTTTAAAATGATTTTCACTAACCCAGAATTCACCAATGAGCATGACAAGTGGCAAGAAAAAAAAACTGCCTTTTACTGGTTCAGAATCCTCAGACGGATCCTATCTCAATGCAGGCGGCCTTCTGTCAAGAGAGATGGGGTAGAAAGCAAGAGTGTGGTAGAGACAGAGGAGGGTTGGAGGGACAGGCACTAATGATCTCATACTCATAATAACAGAAGCGCTGTAATAACAGTTACATAGTAATTGCTAACACAATACAATGTACGTGTGTTCGATGCAGCGTGTGGAGTAACTTCTGTTCTTTTGTATTCCTCTTTTTCCATTGCCCTTACTTGGGAAATTGGGTTTAGTGTTTGTCATTTTGCTTTGTTTCATGAAGGGCGTCTGGTATATTGGCCCGAGTTCACCCCGGTGTTATTACACCGGTTGACTGGCACTTTGATTCTCCGGTTCACTGTAGTATAATAAATCACCTCCTTGCTTTTTGAAAGTTGTATTTTGGGCGGTTGGTCAGGGGACTGGCGGGGAACCTTATGGCGCACAGAGAACAATATTTGTATCAAAGTACAGCGGTGCTTTCAAGAGTGTTGCATTCAGAGGCCACCGAGGAGACAGATCACATAATAGCAAATCTGATCCTCGTTGCCTTCAGTTCCTCAGTAGTCCTCTTCCTCCCAACACACTTTTTCTGCAGTGACAAGAAAGATCCGCTCATTTGTGATCGACAAATTTATCAATGGGCCGATGACAAATATCGTGCAGTGGCCTCCATCATGTAGCTTTTGATATACATTTCAGTGTTAAGTTAATTATTCGCATTTATGCTGAAAGTGTAAATCTGATTCCCAGAGACTGGTGCTTCTACGCACCAGTCTCGTGCTGTCTCATTACTGTTACGCATCAAAAATTGTTGTTCAAAATGTTTCCACTGCGTCTATCTGCAGGGGTGAAAGTCAGAACAATTTGATGGGAATTTAGCATGCAGCTTCCCATTAGCAGCCCGATCCAACCAGATGAACTGACTGCAGAAATTCCAAGCATTATTGCTATTGTAGTCCCATCAGGTGTGCTTAGCTGCAAATAGAATAAATATTGGCAAGGTGAAAAAGTAATCAAGTGCTGATGTAGGAATGAGGAATTCATATTACTTACATTCTAATGACTCTGCAGATTAAGAGTTTACACAAGAAGCACATTATAAGCTTGTAAAATGTTTATTATATAAGATAATTAGACAAAACTCCCTCTTGACTAACTGTGTTAAGACGCTGACACGACCAGAAGTGTTAATAAAATAGTATCATAAAGGAAGGCTGTCCAAATGGTGAGTACTTTTATTTGTGTACATATTAAATGTTCTGTAATAGTATTTCTTAAATGTATTATTCTGAAAGAGCTGAGACAAGTTGGTCTGGTAAATTAGATGAATCGAATGCACTATAGCACCAACAGTTGTTTTATTTTTAACAGCATGGTATTAGGCATTCCTCTTAGTCAGGTCTCAAGTATACCCACCACAGCCAGGCTAGTAGGTTGTGGTTGGCCCAAAATAAAGTATACCCTAAATATAAATGAGAAAATTGTGATATCCAGTCATGAACGTATCTGAGGGGGAAAATCAAATTTGATTTTGGCCATCCGAAAAACAAACAAAAAACCAAAATAAAAAAAAATTATACTTGCTCACACATATATAGGTATACAAATATGAATATATACATACATAGATACATACTGTACATATGTATACAAATGCGTGTATATGAGTGTTTGTGTACGTGTGTGTATAAACACACACACATGTACATACAGTTTTTTCTTTGGACGAATGACCTAAAATTTACTCATACGTTTAATATTTACTGGCGATAACCAGAACCCAGATCAGATCCTCAGAGTGATCATTTACACAAACTGCGATCTCTCATGGACAGACCAGTCAGATGTAAATGAAAGAAATATAGCATGTTCGCTGAGGGAAATACTCAGTTTGATAACTTATTATAAGAGAAAATATCGTTTTTTTACTAGTCTTGGTCAAAGATAAACATAGTTGCTTTTTTTTATTGACAATTCATACAAAATGCATATATTATTTAAGGCTGAGAAAAGGCTATTTCAATAGTGTAGGTTAAGAATATTTAATTACATATTTCATTTCATATTTCTTATCACCAAAAACAAAAAAGAAACATGAGAATTAGAAGTGATGCAGAAATGCTGAAGGAAGTGACAGGAGAGAGGGATGGAAAAACTCCCCTTAAATAAAGAATGGCGAGGCGGGCTATGTTACTCATTACCAGGAAAAACGTCAGCTGAATGTCTCCACTCACAGATATCTTCATTGTCATTGTTGCTTCACTGAAGTGTTTTTATTTAACCCACAACAATAATGTGTATATATATTGAAGTATCAGCAAAGTGAATTTGTAATCACAAGGATTCAAAACCTGGCTGAAAGAGCTCATTGGTAGCTTCTCCAAATGTGCATTCTGCCTTTTGTTTAACAGACAGACTGATTTTTGTTTAGAGTATTAGCATTAGAGGGTAATATTAGCACTCAGTTGGCCATTATCAGCTTGTAGCACTCTCCTGCCATGCTTTAGTAGCTTTAAGTCTACATTAATCCTTTTTTGAGTTAAAATAAATTGAACAAAGATGAAAGTCTTGCCAACAGCATGTTCTGGTGTACATACAGACGTTTTTGACGAGGGGCATCAGAATCAAAATGAATTTTGGGGTCATCTGTGGTGCTTTGAGCAAAGCCTTTTTGCAGCAATTGCTGCCATTTTCAAACCATTCACTCATTTTTTCATTCATTTAATCATCCATTCATCCTCTATACCGCTTATCCTGCAGTCAGTGTAGCAGGGGGGGCTGGAGCCTATCCCAACTGTCATTGGGCAAAGGGGCAGTAACCAGCCAATCACAGCTTTTTTGAACCAGCAGTAAATAATCTGTGTTTAGGTTGTACTGCTGTGAGGGGTCATGGCCATGTGACTGGACAGGTCTGGTGTGCAAGAGATGAAAAAAGGGAGTTTGTCCATGTCACTTAAAGGTTTGACAGCCTCAGCAAAACTCCTTTGACGTTGCCAGCTAGGGAAAATCTGATAAAGGTTGGCAGGGTGGGCGACATGCATATAATAAAATGTACGGCTCTTTGAAAATGTATTAAATCACCTTTATTGAAAAAAATACATGCTTTGAAGGTGGAATCGACAGTCAATCATGTTTCGGTGGGTTAAGTTACAGTAGAGAGAGAAAAAATCTTCTGATAATCTTTCAGCAATATTTGAAATTTTGGTGCTGGTGAACTGCATGGTTCATCCATGATTGGTTAATTGCAGGGAATGAATTTCCCAGGAGGATTAATAAAGGATAAATTATTATTATTATTATTATTATTAGTAGTAGTAGTAGTAGTAGTAGTAGTAGTAGTAGTAGTATTGTTGTTGTTGTTGTTGTTGTTGTTGTTGTTGTTATTATTATTATTATTATTATTATTATTATTATTATTATTATTATTATTATTATTATTATTATTATATGTACCCCAGATGAACTACCAAATGGTAACCAATGAAAGAATGTGAAATATTAACAAAAAAGGTATAAAACATTATTTTTGTAAGTTAGCAATGTGTTAATTATGTATGCAAAGAGAAGTTCAATCAGCATTCTGTATTTTAAACAGAATTAATCTCCTACAAGACCTGGGATAGACTTTCACTTAACTCACAAGATGTGTCTACCTAACAGATGATTTTCTGTGGTAAATATTGTGGTATGGACCTAAACAAGGATATCAATAAATACATAAATAAATACATAAATAGATAAATAAATGAATAAATAAACTCTCGATACAAAATCCCAGCCCAAGTGTCAAAGACATTTTTTCCAAAATATTGAGGTGGTTCAATTCGAACCAATAGATTTCTAAATCCCATATAATGGTGGCAAGAATGAAATGCCTTGTTAGTAAGAATGAAAGTGTGTTAGCAAACAAAGGGGAAAATAGTTTCAGCTCTCAGAGTTTGTGTCTTTTTCAGTTGACCGAGATATGGCCTGAATACGATATTAACCCAAACTATCCTTATAGACTGAGCAATTATAAGGCTTGTAGACCATTCTCTCCTTAATAATAGGTCCCGAAGACCACAAGGTCAGCATCTTTCCACCAATCCCATCTCGTGTAACATCACATGGAAGCCATAACTCCCATCATTAACTCACCCTGCACGTCTCGCCCGGCTGACTGCGGGCCTGCGAGTTCTCACTATTGAGTGCGTTATTAAGGAGGCTGTGGACTGAGGTGACGCTAACAACAACAGTGAGCAGCACAAATGAGCGGGCCGGGCTGTAATTGAGTAGCGGAGGAGCACAGGGGTTGGCTTGATCAGGACGGCAAGCCTCCATCCTAATGGATTCTCCGGAGACTCCGAGGATGGAGCCTCTCCTGCCAATCCAGCACCGTCCGACTAGCGCAAGGGATCTTGAAGGGGGCCCGGGCCACGCTGTAATTACCGTTCTCCGTCCTGTCACGAAACCTGACACCCACTAATACCTTTGCAAACCCCAGCTTGGAAGGCCAAGGTGGTCCACGGAGGCTGAGAGAGCTTCTGCTCTGATCTGTCAAAAAGTCGGCGCGATAGCGGGGCCATCAGAGGAAGCACAGCCCCGCCGCCATCGTTAGCTTGTATTAGCATCAGTTTCTACTGGATTTGGAAGCTTCTGCTCTGACTGTGAGCACTCCGCCCATCAGCAGATGGTTGTAGCGTTGTTAAATAATGAATATAAATGAAGTTTACGCCACTTTTCATTCCTCTCCCTTGCATTCTGCTATCAGCATAACTCTTGCCGTGTCACTTCTCTTCCTGTTTGTTTGCCTGCATCGGAGAAGTCATGAAAGGCTGCTTTCGGCCGCCTCCATCGTTGACCTTCCCACCCCACTTGCACAATTTGGAAAGAGCACGCCCACATATGGTATTTCTAGGGTGTAAATCACTATGGGATGGAGACGTGGGCAGGAGCGAACGAGAGACAGAGAGAGGAGGAGAGAGGCGCAGCAGCTGGTGCTGGAGAAGCAGTGTTTGTGTTTATCTTTGAAGACGGAGCCGACCGGTTGAGCGGATCGTCTCTGGAGATGAGCTCGGCCAAAGCCGTCGCCAGAGGCTCTACCCCGGGGCCCCTGAGCTCCACGCCGCACTGTTGAGGCACCGGGACTTACCTGGGACTGCCTGCAGGGACAACAAAGACACCAAAACAGCGAGCATGAATTATGGATAGGTGACACTCTGGGACACTGCTTAACAATATAGCAGTACCGGGAGCAAGTTTGAGTCCCAATTAACATGTCAGAGAAGGAAAGGAATCGGGACAGAATGAGAGGAACGGAAGGGTTACCGCCGCTATTTTTTTCTTAAATGGACCCCCACCCCAAGTATGACATTCAAAAGAAATTGGGCATGAAAACAAGATCATCTGTTTTGTATAAACACTTGGAACACAATTTGAAAAGGGTCAATGCAGAGAGATTACTTTTCCAACCTTTACTTCTTATTATCTTCCTAATTCTCATTTTCAAAACCATGTCCATCGTCCAGATTAACCAATGGAACCCAACATCTGCATTTCCCAAAATCGGGTCCTTATCCATTAGCGACTGTCCATTCGGTGTGCCAGGAGCTTGTGATCCCCACTTTTCCACTTGCTTTAAATGTTGGGTCGGACCTTTTTCCGTCTTTCTTACTTCTGTTATTGAACATAATGTGATAGAAACAACTAAAGTAGCCTGTTTGTAATCACTTCTAAATGTAACAATACCTTGCTGATATTTTGGATCATTTCTTTGCATTTTTTGAAATCCAGGATCATCTTAAACATCCTTAGAAATGTCTAATCTGTTTGTTTATGATTTGTAAAATCAGTCGCATTTCAGCGAGAAGTAATTCATCAGAATTCATAATTACAAAAAAACAGCAAGGCCTTATCAAGTCCATGTTTCTAAAAACAAATAATCACTTTTTACCATCTGGCTCGACGGACTGCTAGAAGGTCCCAATTTTCAATTAATATGAAGAAATTCCTTTCAGGTGTAGTTTCACATCTACCAAGTTTTGACTTCTGACTTCTTTTTTCATTTAGTTTAACCATAATAGCCAAAATATCCCCAAGTCACTGTTTTATGTGTTGTTTTTCATTTATATTAATCTGTGAATTTTCCTGTGTCATCATGTAAAATATAAATGATGTGTGTCATAAAAACACACCCAACACCCATTTAGTTTCATGCTGATCCGTTGGAAATATGATTCCTGCAAATGATCCAACAATTCAGGTCTATAGAAGATGAAACATTCTTCAACAAAGTAGTCCAAATTTAACAAGGCCATTTGGAAAAGATCACAAGACTGATAGCCCTAATTGTAACACAAAGAATATCAATATAGGAATTATCATTATCGTTCCTATAGCGGTCAACCAAAGTCCTCTGTCTAATGAAGGTCAAATAGATGAGACTCCTTCGTCGCTCAGTGTTGACAAAGGTCAAGCAGAGGTGCATGTTTCTGGGCGTGTGGGGCGGTCATTAAAAATCACGGATAGCTCGGATATATGACACCTTGGAAATGCAGATGCAGTACTCCCCGCACTTAGGGTTGGGCTTGAAACATCTTCTGCAAGGCAGCCTCCTGCTATAGTCATTTCCATTGCTAATGGAGCATCTGCTGATCTGGTCTCCACCAGCATCAGGACTTTGGTGCGGAAACACGAAGGGGTTTATTATGAATTTAGTCTGAAAGGGAGTCATCCCATCAGACAGGCATCCATACTTGAACCCCTTAAAGTACCCCAATCAAAGCAACTCCTCCAAGACCTATTTATTGGGGATGGCGTTAGAGGGTATTCTCTCTCCCCCCATCGCCTCCCTTCCCGAAACTTAATCAAGCGATGGAGTGAGGAAACAAGGGGTAGTAGATAAAAGAGTTGGGAATGGTAATGATGCCAAATAATGATTTCCCTGGAGGATATCTGATCTATTGCCACAGGGAAGAGATGGAGAAGAAAGACCTGGGGGAGGGGGGAAGGGGGAAAGGGGTGATGGGGGGGCAACCACATCAGCATTTTATGCAGGCGCACCTTAGCTATAGAGCAGAGACCAAAATAATGGAGAGGAAAGACTTTTTAGCACCCGGTGGGTGGCTTCATCTTCCTCTCCCGCTCTTTTCTCCTCCTCACACATACAGTGCACACACACACACTCTTCACCTCTTTCTCCCTCTCTTCCTTCTTTCCGTACGTCCCTCCTCTGTGCTGCGAGCAGATACCAAGTAGAAAGCCTTGAATTTCAGGGGTAGCGGGGTGGTTAGGTGGGGTGCAGGTGGCGCCGAGGTGAAATTAAACAGATGTGTGTGTGATTTAACAATGTTTAAAAGTCAAAAACAGCTCAAAGTAAAGGGCTGAGTAGATGTGAGGGCGTCAGGCAGACGGGGCAGGAATGGGGACATGTTGATCTCATCGAAAAATAAATTGGGATCAGCGCCGCCCCTCCCAAGGATGGGGCAAAGGAGAAGAAAGCCAAGCGTGGTCTGCGCTGTAGCTCGGTGTGGCTTCTTATTTTGTCAGGGAAGCAGCTGAAGACTTTTGACGAAAATAAAATCCAGATTTTAATATCTACAGGCAACCTGGAAGTCGGGTGTGGATGCATTTCCATTGCTTAGCATTACAGAAATATGAAAAAATATTTGTGGTAAAAAAAATACTTAGGACTGAGCCCATCATCTGACCTTTATGTCACTTAACTTGACAATGTATAATCCAAATAAAATGTGACTTGTGGTTATATTTAAAGTTGTATTTAAACCTGTTCACCTGAGCCTCATAATAATCCATGTTTTGTCTTATTAAACCAAAACATTACTTATAACATTACTCTGTAACATTACTTACGATGTTACAGAGCTACACCTACACACAAACACATACATAGCCCCAAAATCACCAGTCAAGCAAAAATAAAGCAAGCCATTTTACTCTTCTACTAGCTCTTAAAGACTATTTACAGATCAAGCTGTCATAAATCCTGACTGATCAATTGCCTACGTGTGTGTGTATGTGTCTGTGAATGTCTGCTCCTGTGGCACTCCATGCCTTTTTAAATATCATTCATTCATGCATGATAGACTTTTCATTTAAGACAAGCTCTGACTTCTCTGATGTGCAAGAGATTCGTCCCGAAACAAGCCGCGTGCCGAGAATCTACCGACACACACCTTGTTTACAGACAAACACATCATGCGTTACACAAAGAGCCCTGATTAATTGGTGACAAGTAACCGATTGGAAAGAATGGCCATTTCAAATCTATGGTACTTAGACCCCCCTTTTTGGTCGCTTGCCACAGAGGCCTTGGTTGCTCCTCTTCGTCACAAAGCTCAAAAACACACACACGGGAACAGGGTCAAAAAAGCCACATATAACGCTCTACAATTAAATATGTCTTCTTTGCAATGGATTACATCTCAAAGTGTGCAGAGTTTCTCCTGCTGTCCCACATGTGTCATCTGCCTGTCGGTTGATTTGGGAAATATAAATACCTGTTTAGCAGCGCGGCATTTCCTTTCAGTGCTTCTTAAAGGCGCATCATGAGACTTGATTGAATTGGGTCTCTTAGGGTATATTGCATAATAATATATTACTGTTATGGCACTAATACCCTCTTAGCTAAAAGTACCTCCTCAGCCACCCTCTAATTGTGTCCAATGTATCCAGCTGTCATACCCTTGGATTCATTGTGTTTTCAAAACAGCATTTAATACAAAGTTGACCAGTGTGTTATTTAGCTCACCAGACAACCTCATGGTTCATTACACTCAAGATAGATTTCCTGAGTTTAAAATGTGTTATTGTCTTTCTAGCCTCTTCATTCATTCATTAGGTAGGTTTCCAGCTGGTTCCAGGCAGGAAGCAGGGTTTAACCTGGACCAGATTCCTGTCCGTCCAAGAGCAAGCAACCATTTACATCTCTCTTGTTCACACCTATGGACAATTAAGACGCTTAAATTGACCAGTAACATAGTGCTGGGATGCATGGTTATACCCCTAAATAAAACCAATGATATTGAAATTGATACACATTCATTCATTCATTCATTCATTATCTTTACTGCTTATCCTGCACGGATGTGCTGGATGAGAGGTGGGCTTCACCATAAAATGTTTACCAGTCAATAAAAAGGCCACATAGAGAGGCAACCAATCACTCACCCTTTCATTTACACCTTTGTGGCCTGCTCTGCTGCCTGTCACCCTCCAAAATCTGAGCATCTCTTTCACGTCTTGTCGAAAATTTACCGACTTGTACCCCAGGAGGAGGAGGGAATCGCGTTCCCCTCTTACGGACTGACCCGACCTTACCAAAGGAAAGTCGCCAAGCTCCTCAACAGGTTGAGCTGCTCGTCTCTGGTTCGGGAGTTATTATGGCGGAAGCAAGGAGAGGGAACAGATGAGTGTTTTATGTGTTGGAAGACCTGTAAAGCGTAGAGAAATCCCCAGCATGCATGCTAATGCCGGCACAGCTGACATTACTCTCCATTCATCCTTCCACAAGGCGACAGCTGAACAACTCCAGACCGCGAGCGGCAATTTATTTTGCCCGCAAATACGTTTTCCCTCACCATGCTCTGAGAGTGTATGGCGTGTGAGGTAGCTATTATCCTCGCTCTGTTCAATTATTGATTCGCGAGTGCCACAGGGCGAAAGCCAGAGCTCGCCACGCACAGGCCAAATAAATCTGTTTGCTCTGTCTCCGGCTCCTTCTACGTCCTTTCCCTCCCTTTTGCACCGCCACTTCCGCAACGCAAACGCTCCGGCAGGCCCCCGGGCGTACGACCCGCTCAGGTTTTTACCCCAAGCACAAGCGGCCCACGTCCCAGAGGCAAAAGCGTAACACTGATGTGATTTTGCCTTGACAGATGCCTCCCTCTTCCGTCCTCACAATCAGATCTGTCAGAGGGATGGCAACACAACTGACACCATGACATCATTCTGTGCTCAGTCTTTGCCAACCGAGAGCAGCTCCATGTACAGTATGCGCCCTCGGCCTGGAGGAATGTTGAAATGAATACTCACAAACTGATATAATAGTCGGTTACATCAGTGGAAAGCAGAGACTCCGCGAACCTGCCGGGATTACATCATGTAATCATGGTAAGGTGGGGCGGTGCCAGGAATAGTGAGGTCAACGGGCTCAACATGCTAGTGAGGAAAGCCCGCTCGGTGGTGGATCTGAACCTCGACCATCTCCAATCGGTGGCAGTGGGGAGGGTGAAGGACAAACTGGGAGCGAATCCTGGACAATCCTTCCCAGCCCCTGCATGATGAACTGTGACTGAAGGGCAGCTTGTTCAGCCAACAGTTCATCCCACCCCGCTGCAGAACTGAGCACTTTAGACACTCCTTTGTGCCCACGGCCATCAGACTGTACAACAGCAGCCTGTACGGTACACGACTCTGACCGGCTGGAGGTGCATCTGTGCCACCACTACCTCACTACCTCACCCATTGACATGTCATGCCCTAACTCTGTTGTCTTTTTTTATCCTAGTGGGTCTCAGCCTCCCTATTTTTGTTTGTTTTGTTGATACTTGCCATCGCTATTGTCACTCTGTTTATGTTGGTGTTTAGTGTTGGTTGTCTATTTACACCTTTACTGTCTTTTTTTTTCCCCATTCTGTTGTCTATTCTTATCTTTGATGTTGCTGCTGTTTTTCTCTCTGCTGTCTATATATTTGTTGATGTTTTTTTTTCTTTTATCTTTTGCTATTTTGTATTTTGCTATTTTCTAATTGTCTTCTAATTGTCTCTGTACTTATATTTATATTCATATTTATTGACACTTATAACTATTATGCTGCTGTGACAAAAGAATTTCCCCTATGGGGATCAATGAAATTTATCTTACCTTATCTTATCTTATCTTATCTTATCTTATCTTATCTTATCTTATCTTATCTTATCTTATCTTATCTTATCTTATCTTATCTTATCACCAAGCACATTTCATTTATAAGCATCTGTCATTCTGCATGCAGCACAGATGTGCCATTTTTGTCGCGTAAACATGATCTGGCCCCTTCAAATTTCATCACACAGCGATGTCATGACATTTGTTATCACTGTGTATTAGCACTAAGGAACTAACAGGAAGTCAGTCAGGGTGGGTATACACTCAGCGGTTTTAAGAAATTCGTGTTACAAAAATTCAGCCAAACGTCATGCTCCGGTTACAGTAGAGGAACTCGATGAGCTGACGCTTAAGCAGATGAAAATAAAGAGCTTCGTCCTCGATAATACAAGCTGCTGCTTCCTGAAGCGTCCTCGGAGACATGCAACAAAGCCTCCGATGTATTCTGAGCAAGGAGAGTCCCCGTGACTGTGAATTTACGTCGTTTAAATAGCATGCCATGACTTGTTCACTCAGACGCCAGACAGATGCATCGGCGGAAATCTGATTAATATCGGATTCATTTCCACCTACGAATGGGGCCTGATGCCGATTGTGAATATCTGATTCCCTTGTGTTTTTCGCCGACTCATTCAATATATGTATCTGATCTGTGTCAAAGGGACCAAAAAAAAACAATTGATCCGGGTCACTTCAACCTGGAGATGCGGAGGACACACAAAGTGACATTATCATCCTATTTATCTTGTTTGGAAATAACATTTCTTTGCAGTTCTATACCGGTAGCTAATTCTCAAACTGGGATTCACAGGTAAACATTTCAAAGCACAAGAAACCATCAAAACCATAAAATACAGTTAGGAAAACATGACTGATTTGCTCTGTGGTTATAAGTGTAGTCCAGTTAAATTACTGTGACCCAAGATGTTGGTTTGAAGCTGTTAACCCATTCATGCTGAAGACTTTTTCATGTGTTAATAAAATACATTTACACACACAAGGGTCTCCCTTCAGTCAAAAGATTGGTGTTTCAAGCATCGGCTCTTCTGATCTGCATGACAGTGTCTTTATTGCAAGCAACTAGGGGTTCTGTGTCTTGCCCAGAGTGGCTAGTGTCATAAATGATTGGTGTGCAAGTGTGTGTGTAAACTTGGCTTAACCTTCTATGCTCACTTCAAAAAATGCAGGAAACAATTGAAATATTAACCAATCAAACAAAAAAAGATTTATGTGACATTTCATATTCATCAAGGAATCAGAAGAACTGTTCTGTCAAGTCATCTTTGAAACAACTGGAATTTGAGGGATCACCAAACGGGTCATGACTTGAGCTCAGTTTAAGTTGCGGTTATAAACAGCACTGTATTACAACATCACATATTTTCTATAGTATCTCCATGGATGAAATACGTTAAAAGCAGGTGTTGCCCTAACGGTGTATTCCACAATTTCAATTGATCCCTCTGCACTTTGGTTACCATTGCAGCCAAGTCAAGTTTTTTTCCCTCCCGGCATGTCAATATCGCATGTCAGCTACAAGTGCCAGAGACGTACCGCTGGAATGAATACGATGTGTATTATTGCAGAAAGGCCTGCTTCTCTGACGGACGTCTAAATTAAGTCATAAAAAATCCAACTGTGACATATTTGTGTCTTGTAATCAATTGGAAATGGCCTCGATCCCGAACAATCTAATTACTGTAATCTTTTACAGCAGAGAGCAGGCAGCCCGGAGTGTGAAGACACCCGGGGATTTCTGATGTGTGAGGGGTTTTTGTTTTTTTCGACTCCACGTTACTTTTCAACTGAAAGAGTTTCTCATTTAATTCATTGCACTGGACTTGCTCAGTTTGAGTTATACGTATTTAAAAGAAAAGGCAGTATATACACATTGATGATGTTTTCATCACCTTATTGCATTAAATATAAGTTTGCTTATAATGATAGAATCCCAATATCATGTCACAGCTCATTTTACTGTGGTGATTTTTTAATGTCATTAATTAGCCACCCTTATTATCGCTTTCATCTTGGTTTATCAATACTGGGTATCAATATCAATGCATTATAAAATCCAAATGCTCCTTTTGATTCCTTTTAGAACAATTTTTTTTTTAATTACTCATTACATTTATGTAATAGTTAGTGTGTCACGTTTGTATTTCATTCACTGAAGGTGTTTTAGTGAATGTACAAATCTTCATCTTGTTGCAGACTAAGTGTTTTATTATTGGTTACATTAAACATAGCCTCAACCATATTCATAATTTATATATCTGTTTATTACTCTTCCCAAAGCCTGTGACATCTATGACATGAAATAGGCAAAGAAAATTGAGTCCGACTATGGTAATATATTTCATAATGGTACACGAAATTCATAATGATGAAAAATATACATTATTTGATGTTAGTGAGTGAATTCCAGGGAAGAACTGTGACAGTATTTCAAAAATGACAGATCGTAATAACCTCACCATTTAGTCAATAAAATAAAAAGAAATGAAACATTCAAATAAACCTAAAGAGTACAACAGAACACTGCCCGAGATGATATATTAGTTTTAAAAATTTGTGTGAAAATGCAGAAACAGTCATCACCCCCAAGGAATGTCTTCTCGTATATCAGACCATGTCTTCAGCATAAATATGTGCATGTCTCAGTGGGGTCAGAAAATTTTGGAGGGGAAACGTCTGCCTTTTGTTTCAGCCTCAGTTCCTACTTAGTCTTTTTTTTTGAACAGCAATGTGGGGGTTGGCGGCAGGGGGTGGCGGGACTGGGGGAGTCCTGAATACCATCTTGCTTATTACGGAGATCATTTGAAGCCGAAACACTTATTCCCCACGGCCACCTCTGACCTGCCGGTTGATAAGCAAACTTTTATTTCTGTAATACAAAAAAGGGAAAAAAGAAAAAAAAGAATGAAGGAAACAGTCAGATTTATCTATTATTAACTCGGCTAGCCATAATGGTAACATTTGTGTCTTGCCAAAATGGGGGAAAAAATGATTAGCGATTAATTAGCCACCCTCCAGGTTATTGATTATTCCCCCACAGAACTCATTAACTCCAAACAGGCGGCCTGAATGGAACAGTTGCAGTTTACTTCATAATACCGCACACCAGAGCCCACATTACTAGAGCCGCAACGAGTGATAAATCACATGCGTTGCTTAAACCATTTCATTTGAATGGAAATCGGAAGGTTCATTGCAGTAAAAGATGAGGATTGTTTGTAATTACTGGAAGAACACAACTATGTATATGTATATAAAGGTGTCATACACACGCATTTAGCATGCAAATTTTTAATTACAGTGAGTTTGGAGATAATGATTATCTTTCTAGTGAGGCATATGAGTGTCTTTAAAAAGATACCTCTCCTCAGGTTATGTACTCGATGTGACCGGAAATGGAAAATTGTTCTGTTTTGGAAACACGGCAAAGATCAGACGTGTGTTGCCATTAAAGGACGCAAAGCTCTTAAGAAGGGTATCCAAGGGTATCCAACTTTTGTAAAATCTCCCCCCCCTATCGTGTCATCGTCATCATCTCATTCATTTGTGTCCCTACTCTTGACCCATCTCATTTGTACAGTTCTTCAATGGAAAGTGCCCTATTAACTATCAACATAATTTTCTTTTTATTGTTTCATGTTTATGTATTCAGTTTTGGACTTGCTGTTCAGCACAATGACATTTTTACGCTTAATTTATTTCTTTTTCTTTTTTCAACCATGGTTCAAAATATGTCATTGCCAGATGCAGCTTACCCTGTGAGTAACTAGTTACCACCTCCCACATGGCTGTGTCCGGGCTCCGTCTCCAGCGCCGGTGTGTCGTTCTGGTAGGATGCAATTAAAAAAAGCGGCAGCGGGTGCTTTTCCAGAAGCTGCGCCCCGCAACCACAACTCAAATCTCCCAAGAGCAGGAAGGAAAAAGGCAGTCATTCAGCCGGTCAAAGAGATGACACTCGCATGCACCCAATCCGCCACTGGCTCTCACAGACAAGAGCCGACAATACAAACAGGCTCACACTAAACTGCAACATTTTTTTTTAATACACTTTCAGCGCAGAACAAAAGATGGCAACCTTGCTCACAGAAATCTGCCTCACAGCAGAGTACAGAACTGAATAAAGGCGAGGAGTGGGGGGTGGGGGGGTTTGTTTGTTGCCACTCTTGTGAGTTGTACTTTGTGGATTTTTGTGGCATTTCAAACAGATGCAAGGTTGTATGGGCAATGTTTTTTGCAAGCATATGGCTGTATTCATAGAGGCACATAGAAGTACAGTTTCATAGCATTCTAATAGTCCTCTATGACTTACCTCCATGTGCGCAAGATGGATGAAGTCTTGGGAGGCCTGGCTTTTACACCTACACAACCTTTTACGACATCCTATTTCAAACCAACAACAGAGTAAACGGAAGCTGTAACAGCTTCCAACCCTTTGGGAAGGCGTTCCATGTGTATCTACAGTGGTTTCTTTTTTTTCCCAGTTCACCCCGACAGAGCATCTGTGAGATCACACACCAGTTTTGAACTGGGGTTGGGCGAGTAGAGTTCTTCTGCACCAAACAGGCGGAGTTCCTGCTGCTTTTGGACAGAACATTTGGAAGAATACGATTCTAAGAACTGTACGGTGCAAATTGTCTTCTAGGAACTACTTAGTTTTGCAATCCTACAGGCAGTAATGGACCATGGTAGATACTGTTGTGACTCAACCATCTGCAATGTGTACGTTAAGCACTACACTTGACAGACAAACCACCATGATGAAGAGGTACGGACAACGCGGACAACATGGAGATTGCACCAGCATTCACATTCAGCGGAAATGTGGGTATAATTATGGATTATCAAATGTGTTTATGTGTTTTTATTTTCTCCATTCATTTTTCTTTCATCCATTCATCCATTATCCGTACAGCTTGTCAGGGTCACAGGGGTGTTGGGGCCCATCCCAGCTGTCATTGTGCGAGAGGCAGCGGTCATGCTGGTCGACAGTCAATCACAGGGCCACATATAGAGACAAACTGCCATTCACTCTCTCATGACCGTGGTTGTGGAAGTCTGGAAGAACCTGAGGAGACAGGTACCAATCACCATCTAAGGTGAGGAGGGGGAGATACTGGACTCCTACAGGTACCTTGAGGTACACATTAACCATAAACTGGACTGGAAACACAACACAGATGCATTCTACTGGAAGGGTCAGAGCAGGATGTTCTCCCTTAGGAGACTGAGGTAATTTTGTGTCTGTTGTGGGCTCCTTAAGACCTTCTACCAGTCTATGGTAGCCAGCACACTCGTCTTCACTATTGTGTGCACTACAGGCTCAACAAGCTAGTGAGGAAAGCCTTCTCTTTGGTGGGACTGAACCTGGACCATCTTCAATCGGTGGCAGTGGGGAGGTTGACAAACTGGGAGCTATCCTGGACAATCCTTCCCATCCCCTGCACGACGAGCCGTGGCTGATGGACAGCCCATTCAGCTGACGGTACACAGTGCATCCCATACCGGTGCAGAGCTGAATCCTTTAGACGCTCCTTTGTGCCCACGGCCATCAGACTGCATAACAGCAGTCTGGATGGCACACAACTCTGACCGGCTGGAGGTGCATCTTTGCTACCACCACCTCACTACCTCATCCATTCACATGTCATCCCCTAACTCTATTGTCTATTTCATCCTTGTTTGTCTCAGCCTATTTGCATCCTGCTTATTTTTATGTATTTATTTTATTTTTGTCTTTTCTATTGTCACTTTGTTTATGTTGTTGTTTTGGTTGTCTATTTTCACCCCTTCTGTCTTTGTTTTTTTTTTTTTTTCCATTCTGTTTTTCCATTCTTATCCTTGATGTTGTTATTGTTGTTTTACTCTCTGCTGTTTATTCATTTGTGGATGTCTTTTGCTATTTTAGAATTGTCTATTTATTATTTTATATTCATCTTATCTTATTCACTTCACAATTTAGGGTCTCTGATGAACCTTCTGCTTGTTTTCAGATGGGGGGAGGAAACCCATGCAGACCTGGGAAGAACACCCAAACTCCACATTGAAAGGCCACAGAAGGTTCCTGGTTCAGAACCAGGGCTCTGTTGTGACCATCGCACCACCACCGCACAACTCCATTCTTAATTTTGAAAAAAAATTTATATTCTGCTGTGAGCCCTTGGCATTCCTATGTGGAGTAACAGGCCAGAAGAGATTGGTCCTCTTCATCGGTTCATTTTGTTGCAAGAAAACAGCTGACCAGTGACCACAATAGTTTTTAGAAACTGGCACACCACAAGCCACAGTGTAAGTTCTACCAATGACCAAGCACCCACATCAAATCCATTCTAATGGAACAGTGAAAAAAACCCTGCTTCACAGTGGGAGCTAAAATGTTTCCAGGACCTAGGGTTCCTCCTGGTTCCTGGGCTGTTCATATGTCCGAATGCATGAAAAAAAAAACCTTGATCCTGAAAAGCTTCTAGCCCACTGTAAAAAGGTCCCACTGTAAGAAGTTCCCACATGCCTGCAGTACAGAAACGGCTTATGAGGAACCATAATGCGCAGCTACTGAAAGAAGACCCTTTCTCATATTTCCCCTCAACCTTTTCTTTGACTATACTACCTTTTTTTAAGTAATATCACTGACACTATCTTGCACTAGATATGGCAATTCTTGTCATCTGACCTACAGCGGATGCATCCGATGAGACACAAACTTGAATTCATTCATGTTGCAGAGAAACAGGCGCAGCCAAATGAATACCTGAGAATAACTCACGGGTACGGATCGTAACCTCGGTTGATATTTACGGTTGTGATGTGTTTCCTTCGTGTTTTGACCCTCAACCTCCGTGAACGAAAGCTTGACATGCAAATCCAAAAGGAAACATCTGATTGGTCTTTGTTGCGTTCTTTGTTGAAGTAAATTAAGATCATCATATTAATCCTCCTGGCCGTTTATTTCATAGACTCAGCAGGTGAATAATTGCAGCAAGCCCGTTTGTCTCCCACCACGATCATCCCTAAAGTGTCACACATGTCTCGGCGGCTCAGGTTTCCATCTGAAGGGACCTGCGAATGAAATATGGCGGACAAGCCCCAACTCAGCTGCCATTGAGCCGCTGTGCCTGACAAGCATAAATTATGTTAATAGATTTTAATAAAAAAACGCTTTATTCCAAAGGTTTCAGTACTTTGAAATGTCAAGATGATCTAGTGCGCTACCTGGAGAGAATTCTGAAGCTTAAGTTAGATCACTAAAATATTAAAACAAGAAATTGTGATCCCTTGTGCAGAATGGCAGCACGTGATGAAAAATGGGAGCGCGGGTGTCTCCCAGGTGGAGTTTTCTACATTTATTAATTGATCTGAGGACTGAATCTCGTCCTCCATTATGGCTTGGTATAATGAAGAAGATATGAAGCAGATTTGGGAATATTTTAATGAAAGAATTGCCAGTATCATTTTTTCCTGTCAATTCCGGCTCTGCAATTTACAATCACGCTGTGCTTGTTATCTAAAAAAAACACCCAAATTGTAATTAAGTAAGAAATTGGGCTTTTGTGTCAGAGTTGGTGATTAGTAATGACGGTCTATTGAAGGATAGAATTATCAGGAAATGATTCTTATGAATGCAAAAAAAGAAGAAAAAACTGTTTTGTGTGCAGCTGCCTCCTCTCTCTTTCTCTCCCTCTCTCAAACACACAGGATGGTGGGAGTGTAAATTATCCACTGCTGGTTGTTAATTGCACATTTCCATTGTTACCGTGACAGACTATCAATTGATTGGCGGGTTGGCGCTCCCACCAACTCTCTGCTGGGGGTTTAAAAGGGCAAAGCCCACAGCCGGGCTGGGACTGGGGGAAGAGACAAAAGCAAAGTTTGATGGAAGTACAGAACCAGATCGCAAAATACTCCGAAAGAGGAAGGAGCCCCAGGAACGGAGGAAGGAGCAGGAGGAAGAGGAGAAAGAGAAGAAGGAGGAGGAGGAGAGAGAGGACGAGGAAGAGGAGGAGGGCTAAAGTTGTGGCCACCACGTTCAATTACTGTGTGCGAGAGGTTGAATCAATAACATTTAAATTGCTTATGGTAATGACCTGCACTCCAATCACTGGGATCAGCATAAGCAATCTGCTGACCCCAGCTCGCTTAGCCAGATTGAAACATATGAAGAGGAGTCAGCGGCCCAGGAGGGTCAGCAAGGATTTTGCCTATATTTATTTGTGTGTGAGCATGTGTGTGTGCGTGTTCATGGTTGTGATATATACTGTTATCTACTCTCGACCCCTTCAGATAGAAGGTCAGGTGTTTGTTTTTTTTTTAATTTTCTGTTTTGTGTGAGCACCACCAGAGTCCCACATTAAAATCAGCTGTAGATTCTGTCACACAAGCAAATAGAGGCAGACAATTAAAACATAATAAAATTGTCAGAAAGCCCCAATTTGCGAGACAGACTTATGGAGATGTGATTGATTGTCATTTTTTCTTTTTTTTAAGTGGAAAGATTTATTGTCACTGTAACAGTTTCACAAAAAAGCCGAAAATTATGTATTTTCATTTCAGTTTGTTGTAAAGACAGCAAAGTTCTTTCAACACTTCCTGGTATTTTCATTCCTAATGCACTGGATCTCATGGTGGTGGTGGCGGTGAAAGCCATGAACCACTGAACTTACTATTGTCTCAGGGGTTGGACTGATTCTACTGAAAAAAAAAATGGAATTTCATCTAAATTAGATCTATTGGCCATAAATTACAAAATACATTTGCCTTAATGACTTGGAAGTCAACTTAAAAGGCAAAGCGCAGAATATGGGGATAATTTATGTTCCTAATTTGTTGAAAACAGTGGAGCTGCACAGTCAAGTTGATCCCAAAGGTCAGAGGAAGCAAGTGGAAGGTCATTAAAAGTTTAAGAAAATGGTTACAAAAAGACATCGTAATGAGATGATGACATCCTCCATTATTACACCACAAATGGGCCTTGCAGTTTGTAAACAATACTAGGCTAGTATTAGCTTGCCTGCTAATGGAAATGGAAAGATCCTGTTGAAATTTGTTTTGAGTGACAAAAATAAAACAAGTAGGATAGAAAAGCATTATGGTTAACATCACATCACGGAGATACTTTACTACGATGATGGAAAATAGTGCCTTTATTCTTTCCTGGAGGGAAGAGGAGGCAGAATCACGCACAGCTTGAAAGATATTGAAAAACGCCAAAGGTTTCTAGTATTTGTGCATCCATGACCTTCAAATTGGATTTTGGGGTGCTGTATTGATATTTTGGTTAGTCATTAATGCTTAACCTTAAAGTTTAGAAGGGCTGCTTTCCGCTGTAGAAAAGTATAACAGAAGCATTATCATATAAAAATCAAGTCATAAACCTGATAGGAGAGAGGGAACTCTCTTTTACTTTACTTTAGTTTTTAGTTCAGAGGAAAGTAGGGAACTTGTAGTTTCTCACACTTGCAAATACATTCTTTATTAGCAATTACAAAATTACATTATTATTGCTACAATCATGTTACTACCAAACTACGCCAGTGACTAACATATACAAATGACAACGACTTGGAGACTTCATTATGTCTCACCTGATCTCAGTGGATTGGCTACACAACCATTGGCTCTTTTTGTTTGATTGTTTTACGGGGATGTTTGGAGGCAGTAACGTTCCTGTGGCCAAACAAATTCATTATTTCAATCTCCATGTTGCCAAAATCTCTTCCTGTTCCCCCCTCCCACAACCCATCAACCCAGTCAGCGTCCAATGGATTGTTTTTGGCGGTAAACAAAATAGTCAGACTACAGTTTCAGATGCAATTTTAATTAGACAAGTACTTAATTTAGTGAATATTCAAATCTATGCCTTCTTGCAAATTTACTGGTACATTGACCGGGTATTTGCATCCTTGAAAAAAAGAAATCTAAAACTTGTAAGAGATTGCCTTTGAAATTGACTCAGCATCATCTTTCTTTGTTCTTTGCTTGTTTGTCTTTGTGTGTGTGTGTGTTTGTGTATGTGTGTGTGTGTGTGTGTTTGTGTGTGTGTGTGTGTGTATGTGTGTGACACAATGAATTCCCTGATCTCATTGGCAAGAATCTTTCCAGCTGATCATGTCGCACAAATGTGTTTTCTTCCTCTATAATGGTCAGAATATAATTACATTGTTCAGGATAAACAGATACAGTGTGAACAGACTTCATCTCTATGTTGCTGGTTACCATGGTAATGAGTCCCAACCATGAGATTAGATGCCCAGAAGAAGAGCTTGTGAACACACCGGGGCCCTTTTGCCAAAAGTTCAGATTTTCAACTCCATGTGTTCAGGCAGTCTGCAAAAAACAGACAATAGGCTCAGGGAGAAAACAAAAAGTCAGACATTTTTCTGACTCATACTATCCGTCACTCTTATTGGTTGGAGGTTAAGATCATGCAGAAAACATCCATCAGAGGGTCGGCAGCAGTTTTGGTAACATCCTCTAAGATCAGAAATGACCTGAGCAAGACCTCAGTGACCTGGAGAAGCTTGCAGTTTTTGTTTTGTTTTGCCTGATACACTGTTCTGTTACTCATTTCTAGCTTATGTTACATTACCAATTGCCAGCTGTTTTTGTAAATGGTTTCTTTTTTGTTTATTAATAAAATGTTTCTGTTTATTCGATTATTATTTATTAACTTATAGTGGTCAGCACTTCTGCCTCTGACCATGAAGCTCCCCGGATTTGATTCGAACATGGGAGAGTGGATGTATGCCTTGGTTTCCTCCAGGTTCTCTGGTTTCCTGCCACAGTCCACAAACATGCGAAAGGTCAAGTGGAGACCCTAACTTGCCCAAATGTATGAACGAAAGAGTGAATGGTTATATGTCTTCACTTATATAGCTTATATTACAAGCGACTGCATGCATCCATCATCTTAGGTGTCTGGGCAGTGCCCTGCTGAAAGACATTTCGGTATGTTCACAAGAGAAGCCCATGATTGGACTGCCAACCCTCCAGTTGGAGGGATGCCCACTCGACCAACTGAGTCACAGCTGTCCCTTCACCAAAACATTTGATGTCAATTTAAAATAAGTCCCCCAAAGACAGGAAGAACTGACAATAAATTATCTGAAACAAGAATAAATAAACAAAAAAAAAAAATCGACCAAAACAATTTGCTGGAAATTTCAAAATACGTGTGCATTAAACTCATCTAAATACAAAAAAAGGAGGAAGCTTCTACACATCTGTATGACATTTCATGAAAGAAGAATCGTGTCACATAAATGGCGAGAAGTTGAGGTTGTTGCTGGGGGTCTCATGGATTCAGGCTCAATGTCTGTGTTGATAAACAGTTTTATTGGTATGTGAGTGTGTGCGTTAACGCATTGTGCAAAGAGGATAGTCACACAGGACCTGTTGGACTGCAGGAGAAGAGAAACATCACTCACACAATGTATCGCCATGGTGAGGGGAAACGAAGCGCATACTATGCTGCCTCAAAACGTCCACCTGGTGGGACCCGATTGATTCACTGTCTCTTTGGCAGCCGCGGATCAGATTCCTTCTACCTGTTCATTAAATTTCCAGGACCTTAGGTGCTGTTGTAAGATATAAATATCTGCTTCACCTCAGCGCCGCTGTGGATTGTTACTTTGAAGTTGTAGCTAATTAAGGAGCTGTGCAGTTAAAGAGCTGGTGGAGGCGCGGGGCAGAACTCTGGCGGAGGATGACAGGTAATGAAACAGACACAAAGCGCAGAGAACAGAGGAGACACCGCTGTGTCTAATCAGCCTGTCATACCAAGTACACACAAGTACACGCTGCAGGACTCAGACACACAAACATATACTTGAAATACTGCTCGTTTGCTCAGTATATATCCAGGGGAGAAAAAAGAAAAAAAAAGTATTATTGCTACCTGGACGGGGGAGCACATGTCAGACGGAGGAGGTGGTAGCGGACAGGCGGCTGATCAAATCCCGGCGTTTAGACACGGCCATGGGATTCACAGTGGGATATGAAGCTTTATGTTCCAAATAACAATTACGGTGTGTCAACGCTGACATCTCCACCTCAGAATCCAAGCCCAAATAAACTAAAAATTAGCAAAGAAAAACACATAATCCCTAAAAATAAGTGAGAGATTAGCTGAAAATGTGCTATAAAGGAGCTAATAATAAGCAAGGAATTACCTTAAAAGCATGAAAATTCAAAAGTGGTAAGAAAATGTCCCCTTTTTTTTAACTTTTTTTTTTTTTTCAAAAGTACATATCCATCTAATGTGTAGACTGGCAACAAAATCCCCACAAAATTGAAGCAAATGTCAGTAAATTAACAAGAGATAACTGAAAAATCAATAAGACACCGCACAAAATATAGCAAGGTTAAGAAGTTATGAAAAACAGCTTGTTTCTCGACTAGTCAATTTGCAACACATCTTAAACAATGAGGAGGACATTTGAAAAATAAGGATGTGGAATTCTGAACACTTTGATGCACTTTGTTGATTTGATTTGATTCTGCACAAGTGTCAGACTCACTAGATAATATTGTTTTGAATTAATTTTTATATGCAAGGCTGGATCAGGAGTATCTAACCTAAATGTTTCTGTTGTCACAGGAGTGCTGTATATTTTTGCATAATTGTGGGATTGTTAAAAACTAAAATGATAACTAATAAGAGTAACAATAATAATGCATAGAGGTCAGTTTCAGCTTACCTGTCCTAAAAAAAAAGAGTCATCCAACAACTCACTGTCCTTCACACCTATGGACAATTTCTAGTTTCGAGTTAACCTACTGACTGTTTGGATTGTTGGAGGGCAAAGGAGAACCTTGGTAGAAACCAGTTACAAGAACCTGAAGGGAACCCAGGAGGGCCCGGGGAGCTCTGTTCAAGCTCAAGGTGCTCAGTTCTTCCTGTGAGATGCAAGTCCAGAAGACTGCACCACCATACCACCCAAAATAAAAATGGGTTTGTACCAAAAATCGTGACCAAAGTCATCAGATACATTTTCGTGAATAAAATGCCCAGAGCAGGAAAATCTGCTGGTACACCGTGAAGGGAGTATAATGTTGTTAGCTGTTGACCAGGTGCAAAATACAGTGTGTAAATGCCTGTGAGCAGTGTCAGTGTGTGTGAGAGTATGTGTCGTTGAATCACTTTCCTATACAGCATCTTAACGGTTTAACAATAATAGAGCCCCTTTGTTTTCCTTCATCTCAGTTTTACTGATAAGAGGTATTTGACTTAAACTCATTGTTGATGATGTCAGTAAGCCTATATGACAACAATCAAGTGTATGTGGGTGTGTGTGTGTGTGTATATGTGTCCCCATGTATTCACATCCTCTATGACAATTATTGTTGTCAGACTATAACCATATTTCTCTGTTTAAATGGATACAATGTTAAGAAGCGTGACCTCCATGTTGCTGGTTACCATGGTAATTAGTCTCACCCATAGAAGTGAATGCCAGGATAAAGATGTGGTAAACAGTGTCTTTGAGAGAAGTTGATAATTTGAGTCAACATGATCAAGGCAAACATAATATGCAAGAATATAATGATAGGGATGATAATAGTAGTAGTACTACTATTACAAGTAGTAGAAATAACAATAATAATCGTAATGTTAATAATGATTGCTATGCATTGGAAAACTAATATTAATTACACACTAAAAAGGCATTCATTGGTTTGAATGTACAGATGAAGTGTTCCTTTTTGTCGTGAAGTGTTTTTTTTTTTTTAAGTCCAATGTTTTCCAAATCCCTATCTGACCACCTGTTCATTTTAGCACATGTGACAGGATCACATACTGTAAAGCATTTGCTTATCTTATCTATGTGTATAATGTAGCGAGTTGAGGCTTAGGAAAGCAACAATTGGAGTCAATGATAAATTACTCTTCATCCTTGAAGATGGCTTTAATTCAAAAGACAATTAACAGTGGAAGCCCAGCGGGTGTCTCTCGATCCTGAGGGTTCACCATAACTAACGGTGCAGGTTAGTGTTACACATCGAACACAACATGGTACAGTCATTCAACCATGTAACCAAGAAAAGCCCCCAACAGTCATCATCATCATCATCCTTTGGAAAGGATTCTGGGGTTCAGCTGGTCAGTCCCCGCCCCATGCTACAATATCATCTATATAACATAAATGTATACTTTTGCAAACTGTTGTTTAGAGTATACGCATTTGCAATTCCATTTTCAGACCATTTAGCAACAAATCCTGATCAGACTGCTTAACTTTATTTATTTGCTCTTACTTATTTCTAATCCCTGTACCTGTTTCCGTCACTTCTGGTTAAAAACAAAAAAAAAAAGGGGGTACAAACTATTTTGGAGTAGTGTACCTGCGGTTGATGTAAACTCGCAGTGTGAGAGTAGGTCCAGGGTGCGTCTGAGGCTGTGCGTTGCAAGAGATGCTCGGGGTTTTCCTCCCTCCCCATCCTCCTCCTCCTCCTCCTCCTCCTCTTCTTCCCACCCGGGAGGTGAAATGACCGGCTCGTCTGAGAAACGAGGGACATGAACAGGCCGTGGGACAAATGAGCTCCAACAGAACTCCACTGCCGCAAGGAGGGACAAGACACGGCGCGGACACGCTGCCTTAGCGATAATTTCACCCGGGCCGTGCGCAAAGCCCACCCGTGGGCTTCGCCCCGAACCGTGTCGACGCCGGTCACCTTCACTTGCGGACGCGTGGCATTCATCACATCCAAACACGCAGGCGCGCTCACGCACCCGAGCGGCGGAGCGAGCGACGAGGGCTCCGTGGAGGATTCCTTGCGTGTTCGCACACGCACGGGCGAAGCGAGGAGGTGATAGTGGAGGGGTAACAAATCAGGTTAAACGGTAACGAAAGCCGTCCGACGCTTTCCACGAACGCGGCGTTCCGGGGGCGCCGTGAACGCGGCACCGTGGGAGACGCGCGGGAATGTTTTTCAGCTAAGCTAATGAAGTTAATTGCGCGAGCTGAGGCTCTTTTATGAGCTGCACCTGCTCCATAAATGGCTCCTAATGAGCAGAGCGCACCGTTGACTTTTAGAAGGGCGCCCTCTTGTGGACAGATGAGGTGGTGCAGTGGAGTGACAGCCGAGGGGGGGTTGCACAGGCTTCACCCGCGCGGACCCCGACAGGGAACGGTGACTCCGTCTAATTCAACCTCTTTTTCGTATTACTCTCATCAGCCAATTAACAATATTAATTTAAAGATTCGAAGTGCTTTCTTTTTGTTTTTTTGTTTGGATTTTTTTTTTTTTTTTGGTTTGTTTTAAGTGATGTTCTACACAGTAGGTGTGTGCTCAATGCACACGTTCTATGCTATATCTTCTCAACCTGTGCAAATTTCTTGCTGATAAAAATTGTTTTTGAGTATCACATGAATTATTTATGTATGTATACATCTGTCATTGGGTGAGAGGCAGGGTTCACCCTACACCGATCGCCAGTCAATCACAAGGCCGCATACAGAGACAACCATTCACTCATTCACGTGATCTCACAAGAAAGGCCCCCTCTGTAGTAATCGAACCTTCTTGCCAAGTGGCGGAAGTGCTAACTGCTACGCCACCATGCTGTCCTCTATGTATGTATTTATTTATTTTATTTATTTTTTTCAATCCAACCACTTGGGGTCCCAAGCCCCCCGGGATAAATGGAGAGGGTTGTGTCAGGAAGGGCATCCAATGTAAAATCTTTGCCAAATCAATAAATGCAACATTAAGTTTTGTTTATTGCTGCTGATGTGCAGGTGATTTTCTGCAATCTTTTATCAAATACTTTTGCTAAATACATGTTCATTTGTGGTAATTTCTTGGATAATTTTGATTCTAATCATTTTCATGTCGGAGTTGACTTTACTGTGTTCAGCCTTGTCTCTAGCTGACTTTCTGATTATTTGTTTCTACGCGTATGGGTTTTATATGATCATTTCTCAGCAATAATGTAAATAAATATTTGATAAACTACCTGACATCCTAATACAAGATAGGAATCATCCTTTAATCATTATAATAGTTTGCCTTTTTTATAGTTTAATGTCTTGTAGATTTTTGGTCAGTTGTGGACTTTGGGTTGTGTCTTGCTCGTCTCTGTTGATTTCTGGTTGAATTTCATGTAAATCATTGATGGCTTGTAAATCATTTATTTCTGATTTTAATTTAATAATGTCCAACTAATTTTTTCATGGCATTTATTTTTAATATTTTTAAGGCCTGAAATTAATTCTCCGACAAAGTAAGGTTCATGAAAGAAGCAGAAATAATCACCAATATAAAGAGATAAAAAACAGAACAAACAGTTCCCAACAGTCATTTCCTCCGAAAACTTATTATATCACACACTGTTAACTAACAGACACACGCACACATAGCGGTGGTCTTTGTTTGTATTATCAGTTGTAGCACATTATGACAAAAATGTTCCCTCTTTAGCTGTAATCAAAATATGATGATTTTTTTTTTTTATCTTTATCTGCCAGCAGCGGAAATTAATAATGAAACACTATACATACAGTTGAAAAAATTGTGGATTTGCTAAATGTTTGATTAAATGCTAATATTAAATATAATACTGAAATATCACATTTTAACAATTAAATTGGAAGACATCCAACTCCAACAGGAGTTCTCTTGCCATCTCCTCCACTTCTCCATCCCACCAGAAACAATGATGGAGTCTGTCCCACTACCACCACCAAAATATAAGTACATTTTCAACAATTCTAGGGAAGCCTTGAGGAAGATCCAAGAGGAGCTTTATGGATGGAGTGAAAGAGGACATGAAGTAAGTTGGTGCAAGAGAAAAGGATAAAGAAGATTGGGTTAAATTGAGGAAGATGATCCGCTGGGCCGACCCCTGAAGAGAGCAGACGAAAGGAAAAAAAGATTTTTGATTCTTTTTAGGAGCTCCTTTGGTTCCGGGCTTCCCAGTGGGCTTCAAAAGATTTTACTACTGTAGGTGCTGTATTTTGGAAGTGTTATTGTGTATAAGTCACCTGTCCAAATTCCACCCATTATAATTATTTATATATGTAAGCATTTTGAGGGCGACTATAGTGATGGTACACAGTTGAGTGCCAAACCAAAATGAACTCCTGCCAGCCATGCCGTCAACCAGACCTCCTCAGGTCAAGGTGAGAACACAGAGGAGTGTAGAGTGACATCTCCCTTTCATGCCCATCAGCAGGCCTTTCCTGTCTGCCATCACCCAGGAAACACGATTCAATATGATCTCAAGGGTGAACACACAAGACAGCAACATATGACTGAAAAATATTGTGTGAAAATGGACAGAAACCGAAAGTATGATAGACTTTTTCTTCATTCCCTTTTGGCTGCTCCCCTCAGGGGTCATCACAGGGAATCATCCTCCTCCATCTAACCATGTTCTCTGCATCCTCTTCTCTCACAACAACTAACTTCATGTCCTCTTTCACTCTATCCATCCAGTAAATCTATTTTTGGTCTTCCTATAGTCCTCCTGCCTGGCTGTTCCAACCTTAATATCCTTCTGCCAATATATTCACTATCCCTACTCTGTACATGACCAAAACATCCTAGTCTGACTTGATTTCCAATACTTAAAACATGTGCTGTCCTTTTGAAGGACTCATTCCTGATCCGATCCATCCTCATCCCTCCCAAAGAGAACCTCAACATCTTCATCTCTGCTACCTCTAGCTCTGCTTCCTGTCTTTTCCTCAGTGCCACTGTCTCAAAACCGTATGGCATTGCTGGTCTCACCACTATCTTCTACACCTTCCCTTTCATTCTGATTGATAACCTTTATCACAAATTACCCCTGACCATTTACTCCACCTGTTCCAAACAGCTTGAATGCGTTACATCCTTTCTTTTCCGCACTCACCATTGCTCTGGATTGTTGACCCTCACTACTTTAAATATGTGACAGAGTATGATTGACTCCGCAACACCAAATACAAACCCCAAAAGAAAAATCTGAAGGCAGCTCACACATCTGTGGGATTGGAAAGCCACACCCACAGCATAGTGGCAGTTTATAACTACAAAAAGAAAGCATCCACAAAACTAGTGTCAGTCATCTGACACTAAATGCTCTCCTCCTGAATCCAAACACCCAGAACTGTGCAACAGTCTGTCAAAGTAAGTAGTTTACCCAACACAGACATAAAAAATATCTAGTAAGTAGTTGTAGAAGCAGCTGCAAAACATCAACATGCAAGTCACCTCCACAGTTCCGGGACCCAGAAACAAACCGGTCTCACTAATTGGTTTTAGCTATTTGTAAGCAACTCTCGGACAAAGAAAGAAAGACTAAAGGAAGCCAGACTAGTCTTTGAAGGGGGCATCTTTAAAAAACACAATTTATAACACATATTTTGAACTTTAATTTCATTCATTGTTTTATTACCATAATGCATGCTTGGTTGATGACATAAACACTGCATTGTGTTAACTTTGGCTTTCTGCTAAGTGTTAACTTTCGCCCAGTATATACAGTAATAACACCACATTGTGCTGCTTTTGGGTGCAATTTCCAGTGCAAGGGAAACAAAGGGACCGATGCCGGCCTCCACAGCTTTCCAAGGGAATAGAAGAGAAGAAAGGATTGGGAAATTGCTTGTGGACGTGGATGCTTCCTCAGGATCCACGGCAGTGTTCTCGCCACTTCTCTCCAGATTCATTTGAAGCATTTAGCCGAGCTAAGCTGCTGAAAGAGCTTACGGGTGATGCTAGTTGTAATGTAGCACTAAACCCAAATACCCTGCCTACAGTTTTTTTTTTCACAAGCATACAAAAGGTCCTTAGGGAATGAGTGAAGCCCTCTCGAAGAAATGCCACAGACGCTGGATGTTCTCCTGCAAGGATGTCAACAACCGGATACTGCAGAAGTAGCATCTAATGACAAAAGACCGCCACGATCACAGAGGAAGCTGATAATGAGTCACCCAGTCAGTAAGCACAGCAAGTCGGTCACTCTTGGGTGAAGAGCTGATGACAAAAAGTGAAATTCCTGACAACAGGTACTCTCTCTCTGCTAGGATAGTAATGTAGTAGCCACACGCCCACCAGCGACTCTGATTCCAACTCTTGCCTCTTCGCATCTTTGTTCATCTTCATTTTGAAGCTCAGTTTGACTTTTGTCTTCTTCGTTATCCTCCTTTCTCAGATGGGCCACACAGATGACAGGTTTTTTGCACTGTAGGGTAAAATGACTGGGACCGACCCCAGGTCAACCTCATTACATAATTACCCAGACAGCATTTCAACATAAACACCAATGGCAGCCTGTGAGTGAAAAGTTCAATTTTATTAACTAAGAAATGTTGAAAGATGGGATCAGGTGAGATTTGGGAGGTGACAGTTTCTTCTTTGTGGGACACACTACCACTACCTCCAACATAGGGGTGTCAGTCAGGCTTATCCATCCCAAGAATTACATATATATTACTCGAATGAGCATTACACTATTTCCCTAGCCCTGATTCTTTCAAATATTGAATCATACATCCTACTCTGATGGTAAATGCACTTTGCAGATTCAGTTCTTCTATTCCCAGCTTTCTGATTATGGCCCGTTCAATTTTCCCCGCCTCACCCGTTCTCCGCAGTACTCGCGCTCTGATGATTCCCCCAGCATGACAGCGCTCACATAATTCCGTCAGATGTTTGCCTATTTAAGTGCGGTGTTTTATTAAGTCTGGTGAGCCCCACCCTCAGCCTCCTCTGTGCTCCCCGTAGCCCACCTCCTCCTCTGCTCACCCATAGTCTTTGCTGGTGTTTTCTTTACTGGTGATTTGCAGAATGAAAAAGTCTGTGATCTCCTCCCACCCCGGCACCTTCTTTTTGGCTGACTGTCAACACTGTGCAGCCCACAGTGCTGGAATTTACATAAAGGTCTGAATATTCATATGTTTTGTTTTTACACAGGCTCCAGCAATCGTATATGGGATGTGGATGCGGCAAGGCCTGCAGCACATCACGGACTACAAGTCCACCAACACCAGCATTGGCATCTCCGCACACAGCCCAGCCTCTTCGAGAACCCCATCCACGACACAGAAGTGAGTCCCACATACGATGTGACCTCCCCCCCCACTCCTCCTCTCTCCCAACAGTATCATCAGACCAGGCATGCCGAGGTACTCAGAGCTTGTGCCAGTGAGCTGGCTGATGTTCTCGCCACCATCTTCAACTTCTTTCTCAGCTAGAGCAACGTCCCCACCTACTTCAAGAACACAACCACCGTCCCTCTACCCAAGAGGAGCCCCCCCAACGGCCTGAATTATTACAGGCCAGCAGCACTCCCTCCGATCATCATGAAGTGCCTTGAGATTGTGGTGCTGGTCCACATTCAGAACGAGATCCCATAAACCCTTGACCCCTTGCGATTAGCATTCTGGTCCAACAGGTCCACCTCAGACACCATCGCCGCCACCCATCACTACTCCCTCTCCCACCTAGAAAACAAAGACTTCCACATCAGGATGTGGACAACAGCTCAGCAATCAACACCATCATACCTGACAAACTAACTAACAAAATGTCTACCCTTGACCTGCATCCCACTCTCTGTGTCTGGTTCCTGGACTTCCTGACTGGAAGACCCCAATCTGTCAGGATAGGTAAAAGGACCATCATCATGAACATGGGCACTCCTCAGGGATGTATCCTCAGCCCCATCCTCTATACCCTGTTCACCCACGACTGTGTCGACTCCTATGAGGACGATATCCTGAAGTTCCCAGACGACACCGCAGTGATAGGACGCGTCACTGGAGAGGGATGTGAAACTGCCTACAGAATGGAGGTGGTCAGTCTGGTGTGAGGACAACAACCTCACCCTAAACATGAGCAAGACCAAGGAGATGATAGTGGACATGAGGAAGGAGAGGAGACCTTATCAGCCACCGTTCCTCCAAGGTCTTGAGGTTGAGAGGGTGAGCAGCTTCAAATTCCTTGGTATCCACATAAGCGAGGACCTCATCTGGTCCCCCAACACCACACAGACCGTCAAGAGGGCTCAACAGTGGCTGTACTTCCTGAGGAGGTACAGCTAGTCAGCTAGTCAGGAGGTTCCTGACTAGCTACATCACCGTGTGGTACGGCAACACCACTGCTCTGGACTACAAATGCCTGCAGCGAGTGGTGAAGACTGCAGAGAGGATCACCAGTCCCAGTGCCTTCTCTGCAGAGCATCTACCACTGCAGAGTCCACAGGAGAGCTGCCTCCATCGCCAAGGACCACGCCCATTCCCAATATGGACCGTTCACACTCCTACCCTCCGGCAAGAGGTACAGGAGTGTGAACTGTTGAATGACACAATTAAAGAACTCGTTCTACATGGCTGCCATCAGACTCTTAAACAGCTGACACTCATTCTTCTTGTACATGTAAAGTCTACTGTCCACTTAAACTGCACTCATCCTCGCACCTGCACTTTGTGAGTTGCCAAGCTGCACTCAAATGTCTTCTTGCACTGCCACTGTTCTATTGCAGTGCTCATATTCTATAATCATGTTTATATGATGTCTACACACATTTGTACATATACAAATGCACTGCAGACAGCAAAGTAGGAATTTCACTGTACGGGGAAACATGTTTCTACACCGTGCATGGTACAATAAACGCTTTGAATCTTGACTCTTGAATATCAGGGTCCTATTTTGGTCGCTGCACATCCCCATGTGTTGCCGTGCTGTCATTTTATATGTCACGTTTTTTCTTACATTATATAGCACATTTATGATCTTGTTATTATCTTCTCGCATGCAAGTTCTTTCCTGTTTCTAATTCAACAGGTCACCCGCTGGCCTCCGATACATTTCTGTCTGAAGAATACCAAAATTGAAAAGACGTAACAGTTTTTTCAATTGGTTGCCATATGTCACACTTCATAAATCCAATCATGTTATGGTTTTAGCATGTTATAATACTTTTTGGCTGCAAAATATCTGGATATAGATTCAAAGGAAATTTAAAAAGAGAGGAGGTTCATGAGGATACTGTTTTATATATTATAAATTTATATATATTTTGTATATTTCTGTATTTCTGGTTTGACCTCTTTCTTTCGGAGGTTATTACTTATTCTGTTAGTTACTGTACAACAGCTATAATGATTAAGTCTGCTATAGGTGAGCCCTGACATGCACACTGTAAGGCAGCAATAAATAAATAATTTGTTCATGAGCGTGTTACAACAATTCAGTTAACGTTTTGCTTGCTTTGATTGTAAATCTTAAATGAGCAGAACAAAAAGGTCGTCTGACGAAAAGATTTATCATAAATATGAAGGATTCACGTCATCGCTGCAGATCAGATAACGCACAAAAAAGTAGTATTTACAAATTCGCAAGGCTCATTATCTATTCATCATTACATTTGTTGACAGTGGGGTTTATAAAATGCTACCTTCTTCACTTTCTACAGTCTGACTGAGACTGACGGGGCGCTTCAGGGCTGCTGTTCCTCTGTCTAGAGAGAAAAGACGACACACTGTGTTTCTCCTATTTGTTTTAACCATAGTAATTAAACAATTATTTTATATTAAGTCTTATATATTAGAAATCATGATGATCATAAAATTGTCTCTTTATTTATACATATGTGTGTGTTTATATACGTGTATATGTGTATACATATGTAGGGATAGATAGATAGATAGATAGATAGATAGATAGATAGATAGATAGATAGATAGATAGATAGATAGATAGATAGATAGATAGATAGATAGATAGATAGATAGATAGATAGATAGATAGTTTCCTATACTCCACAGTCAAAATGTTGAACATAAATATTATAAGATGCATTCAATTTAGCACCTTGCCCCTTCACCGATGATGACGATGATCATAAAGGTTCATGTCCATGTCCATGTTGTAAAGCAATAATCTTCCAATTGGACTTACCAAAGTATAAGGACAGGAAATCACAAATTGTTCCTGATTGTTTGAGGAATTTCACAAATTATTTGTAACTTGTGATTTTTCAGCCCATTTAAAAAAAAAAAATTCAAAACCTTTCAATGTACTTTGGTTTCCCAAACAAAACCAGAGTAATCTTCATGCGAGCTTTCCTAATTTTCATATATCTCAAATAATACCCAATGTAAAAGGGAAACTTTTAGCTTTCTCATAGTGTTTCTGTCCACTGGGAAACGTTCAAAAAGAAAAATTCTTCATGTCATGGCTTGAAGGCTGTTGGGCAATAGCTGTACCTGCACACTTGCTCCACATCAGGATGAACTTGCACTCCTAAGGATGAACTTTGTCTCCTAATGACAAAACCAGTTCAGTGTCTTCCAGGTTCACAAACACGATGATTAGAGGTCACATTCCTCTCATACCGTCCCTTTCCTTACTCTCTGTTGTACGGCAGTCAAGAAAAACCAGCATCTGTCTTGTGAGAAGGACATTCAGCTGAGGGCTGTTCACGTGATTTAACTAGAACTGAAAAAATAAGTTCCATGAGTAAAAGATTTAAGATTAATCTCTTTGGAGAGACTCATTCCAGGTCTCGATCCTACCTTTGGGAGATTTATAGCACAAACTATAGAAATGAATGATGATAGAATTTGTGAATTATAATTCCTAATTTAATTTAAAATTAACTTTTTCTATCATTGCAGCAATAAGAAAGAACAATCTGTGGAGTGAGCCGGTCTTGCCTTCTTTTTTGCACAGTCATCATGAGCAGAAAAAAACTAAAGCGGGAGTCCCAAAGATTAGTTGGCCTGACAGCTGATAAAGGGGGGGAGGGGCCAATCACTAATGTACTAACACAAGTAATAATATTAGGAAAGGATATAAAGTCTTATTTCTTTTACTTTTTCAAATTCACTGCTCATGTTTTTGCTGGCTTGATACCACACTCTTCACATTGTGCAACACCATCTCTGCAATGGTCCAAATTTAGTATTATTATTATTAGTAGTATTATGTTTTAACCTTGTGAAATCAATGTGAAGGCGAGACATTCAGAGAGTAAAACTCTTTACTATACAAATGTAGAAATCAGCTTTGCAACAAAAAACAGGATCACACCAACACAATAAAAAGATATCTCAAAGCGGAAGTTCAAACATTAATAATTAATCATCTATTACTGAAATCAGCATTCATGTCTTCTGACACATTCAAATGGTGGACAGAGTTGTAGCACTGAATTTCTCCACATGCTATGTTTTTGTCACTGACCTTCACGAAAATAATCAGTGACAAAGCCAAGCAAGACAAAATACTTCAAATGATCAAACTTGGCAGGAAATAAAGCATAGTGGGGGAAAATTTAAAAATTCCAGAAAAAAAATGCACAATGTATGTCAATATGTTTTTTAAGCATATAGATTTTGCTGGCAAAAGAGTTTTAGTTGCTTTAATTTGTCACACTGCAAAATAGAAACCAATTGCAGCTTTCTTTGTGGGTCAAAGGCAAGCTATTGTTAATTCTGCAGGAGCTTCATGTATCAGGGTACATGAAGCAGAGAAAGCAGAGGGCTTCAAGCAGTGGTCCGGCTGGGGTCTCTAGAGGAGGACCACTGCACTGAAAACCCTGTAGGCCATGGAGAAGGTGACCAGCAGGCCTGAAATCCAGGACAGAGCCCTGAGGGGCTGAGGAATAGCTAACACATATGCCAAGGTGTGGATGATCCGCGCACCGGCAAAGATGCGAAAGTGAAGCAGAGCTTGTGAGAGCGGGGGTCCCGTCAGAGTGTAGAGCAGACCCACCATCACAAAGGGAATGATGTTCTCCAGGTCATTCTGGTGGCTCCTGGAGACGAAAACACACAGCATGACATTCATGTTTGTCTACTCAATGAAGCTGTGGGAGCTGTTTCACATGGACACACACACATGCAGGCATACGGTGTTACCACTAACATTACTTTAATCACATGCTCTTTCATTCGTTTTGATAGTCTTTTTATGCGTGCAATTCATTTATCACTTTATCTAGTCAGTTCATTTGTACAAGGCGCATCAAGGACAGTGTTTCATTTATAATACATTTCATATTGTCAATATAAAAAAAGAAACAATATTATATTGATAAAATTGATATGAAGAATATGTTTCTCGCTCTAAAGACTCTAGAAGCCTGGGAAATTACCTTAAAGCTCATTTAAAAAGCTTTACCAGCTTCTCTACAAATTCTATGATATTAGGAGTGTAAATGACATCCTTTTGAGAGCGAGGGTTCACAATGATGGGAGAAAATTCACATGGCATCGACTTCGCAATGTTTTAGCGTGTCTGAAATGATTTCATCCCGGTGCGTTGTAACCCTGTCCTGAGAGAGCTACACAATTCAAAATACAATTTTGCACACATGCACATATTCATTGAAGCTACCATTTGACCAGAACATGTATTTCCTTTGGAAAATAGTGTAATGCATTAATTATTCTGACATTAATGGTAGATTGTACCCTATGGTAAGCGATTAATGTAAAAATATATATATATAATGTGTGATATTCACCAAATAAGCAGTGAGTCCTGTAAGATTTGATTGACATTTCAACTCCAGACATATTTGAGCTTATTTGGCTTTGAAATTCAAAACAATTTGAAAAATTTGAAATCTGAAAAATAATTGCAGGTATAAATTTAGATAGACAAAATGGAAAAATATGTCTGGTTGAAAAATGCAAATAAAAAGCTCAAAGAGGTCAAACTAGTGTCAGTACAGAGCTGAAACCATCTGGTGCTGAAGTGTCTGAGGTTGAAGTTAACATGGGATCATTACATTATCACATCACATTTTCATCCTCTCAGAGTAAAGCAGGCTGAGGGAGGTCTGTTTGCCAACCAACCCAAGACAAATTTAGGAAGTGATGGTATCCTTTGGCAATATTCCTGAAGAGGGGCCTGAAAGTGACATTTGATGTCAGTGGAAAGTGATCTACAAATCTGGAACTCAAACGCTCGTAACTTGTTTAAAAGTTCACATCTCTATTTGTGATAGCAGAAGACAGACATGGGGAAACAAATGGTTCACCTTCGAACTCGCTCCACATCAGGATGCGTTCGCAGCATCTTCTTCCGCTCTTCTTCACGTTTTCTGGCCACGTCTTCTTCATTGGCAAAGCTCTTGAAGCAGAACAAATGGTGTTGGAAAACTCAAATCTCGAGCATTTGCTGGGCACCATTCAATTATAAACCAAATGAATGGGATGGCATTACAGAAATGCAGATATGCTCAAATAACTAACAAAGTCTATAATTCAAGACCATGTTTATATACGAGATTATTACATTTATAAATCATACGATCTGTCATATATGTAAAATAAACAGGTTTGCAGGGACAATATTTTAATAGTCATTATATTTCTTTTGCTTGCAATGTCACAAGAAAATCCTGCTCTTAAACCGGCCAATAAAATAAACTATGAGCAAGAATTAAATGAGCTAGACTTTACCCCAAAGATATAAAAATAGATGAGGTTAAAAAAACAGCGAGAAATAACCCACAAATCAGCTGGGATTTACTCGAGTAAAAAATGGCTCGATTGTATTTTGCCCACTTGGGTATGTTTGATAGGCACATATAAAAAAAAATCACATTATTATTGATGATGACGCATGTCTTCATATATATAAATAATTTTTCATTCATTCATCATCTCTACCACTTTCCCTGTGCTAAAGTCACATGGGGGCTGCAACCTATCACAGCTATCCAGGGCCACATGTAGAGACATGAAAACACACTCACTGCGCCACAATGTTTCCATAAATACATGACAAAAATATGCAAAAATAGATACATGGATATACCCAACTCAAATGGATAGAAATGCAAACTGTCTTATTTATTTATGTGTTTGCTTTCGGTTGAATATACATGTTCTATCAAAATAAAGTATCTGATCCAGTAACCCATTTGTTTTCTCACAAAATGGAGTATGTATACATTTTTTACAAACCCCAAGTCTCATACACCTGAATAAAACAAGCCACAGTATTTAATAAGGAGCAAACCTGGATGTGAAATGTGAGTGCAACAATAAATTGACGTCACCCACCCCTCTGCTGAAGCGGAAATATCCAGTCAGGGGTCCCATCAGCAGCATCTTCACAATCACAATAGCTGCGTAGGTGCTGAAAGCCCGGAACACCTCGTCTTGGATCAGCTTCTCCATCTCTGGCGCTGTGCAAGATAAGGACAGACGTGAGGGGAAGTTTCCTATTTTTCTTCAGGTATTTCACACAATTTCATAACTGCTTTAAATCTCCCTCCAGGCTCGCTTCCTCGGAGTTTAGAGGACGTAACAGAACTGAGGCACATATCGAAAATTGAGTTTCAAATCTTTGACAAAAGTTGGAAAAAGTTTTTCTCTAAAAGGAAAAAAAAACAGGGGAAATATTTCTGTAACTGCAGACCAAATAACCCCAAAAAGGCTGCTATAGAATGTTTCTTAAGATATTTACTGTCCAAGCAAATACAGGATAAACCAGTTATTCAGTAAAGTAAATAAATTTAATGAATTAAAGCAAAAAGTAAATAAATAAATGCATGATACATATGTAAAATAATTAATATTTATTTTTTTATTTGAATGAAAAATGTATAGATAACAGGAAACATACAATGTTTTAGAAGTAATAGATACTGAGGGGAAATTGCACATTTTGAATCAGAAAATTTAGTAGAGGAATACGAAAGTATTAAATAGAAATGCCACCTGAAAAAATTGTCTGAAAAAAATGTCTGAAAATCAGTACACAACTGTTAAAGGAATAGAAACAACAAAAAGAAACCCAAGTAAAAAACGCTGGAATGTAAAGAAGAAACTACTAGGAAATTGGATGTCACGCAAATTTAAGCAGCCACTGGAAAAGTTTGTTGTGCAAAGCTGCGGGCCGGAGAAGCTTGCAGAGACACAAGATGGGCCAGAAACATTGCGGGCAGCGGAGATAAAGTCAGATCCAGCTTTTTGGTCGAGGAGGAACTGTTAACAGCCCCTGTGTTCCACAACAATTTCCTTTTTCGTTCACATCTAAAGGAAACAAAATATCCATTCGGACAGACACAGGATTGTTGTTCTTACCTGCGGAGTATGTGGAGGCAGTGAGGAAGTGACTCAGTTAGACAAAACTATTATCTCACCCCTCACCCACTAACCCGAGAGGCGGGAACCTCCCACTCTTTGTGTGCAGCTTTACTCCCTCACTTGTTGGGGCCAAAGGCTGTCTTACATAAATGATCAGAAAGCTCCAAAATGTTGTTTTGGTGTATTTTCTCTCTCAGCTCTTGAGATTCTCTGAATACAAGACATAATTTAAGGTACATTTGTGTAAGACGCCATTATGTGTGGATAGGCTTGACCTGAAATGACTCTCTGTAGATGAATGAATGTGCACGTGAACACGTGTGTGTGTGTGTGTGTGTGTGTGTGTGTGTGTGTGTGTGTGTGTGCGTGTGTGTGTGTGCGTGTGTGTGTGTGTGTGTGTGTGTGTGTGACTTCAGCTGCATACTTGCTTGGTGTTATCTCTTTATCTCGATGGACCAGGGCCTTCCTTTGCAGTTTTATGTGCCCCTCCCCCTATGTTTAAATAGGAGATATTTGGGAAGTAATATTTTACTATGCAGTTAGCATGTACAAATACAGATTATGGTTTATGTTGCATTTATGAAATATCAAACCCATGATTTATTCTTGTTTTATCGGGGTATTTTTAAAGCATGAAACTCCTCTTCCCTGAAGAGGGTGGGTCTGCTTTGTGATTAATATATAAGCTAAAAAAAATAAAGGGAACACTAAAATAACACATCCTAGGTCTGAATGAACCGGCCCGAGGTGTGTGTGTTTATGTATATATATATACATAAACACACACCTCGGGCCGGTTCCACCTTGGTTCCACACCTTGGTTTGTCAACTTGGGCTTGGTGCACTCAGGATATTGATATCCTCCACACGTTTTTGTTTGGGTTTTGTTTAGCAAGAACAGTGTTCCGATGGGTAACAACTCCCAGATCAGCAGCTGGGTTTCTGAGTCCAGCACCCCAACCTCCAACCCCCATCTCACCTCCTGAACCCCATCTCCCCGAGGGGTCTTTATCAGCTGGTTTGTGGAGTTCTATTCAACTTCTTCCTGTGAATGCGAACAAGTCAAGTGGGGACCTGTTGACTCCCAGAGGTGTGTGAGGAGGGATAATACCTCACCAAATCCTACTCTGGATACAATTGGCATTATAACGGTGAAAATCTATAACCGCACTTGCAACTGAGTATGTGAGTAAATCATTCTTTCATGTGTTCACAAAGCCATCAGTGGTAGCCGAGTCTGACATCTACAAGTCTTGTTTTTGAGTTTGTCTCATTGGTTCTGCTACCGCCTTTTATTTATTTCCTTAATTTTCTTTTTGCCTTTCTCTGGCCTTGAAGTTTTGTGTGCTTAATCAAAAAGTATTTCCGGTGACGGATTTGTTTTTCTTTCTAATATTTTCTCACTATATATGAAGATCTACAGGAACATAAACGTAATTGCCAGTCGGAGCAAAAAAAATCAACCTACGCCAAATGAAACCTTTAAGTACATCCTACTCATCCTCCTATATTTACGAGTTCAGACAATTTCTTCATCTTATCGTAGTATTGTATCTTATTAATATCATTGTTATTTCTATATACTGCATATGTATATTCTCCCACAACCCAAGTTGCTGTGTTCCATATCGTCATAGACAAAAAAAAGTGCCTGAATCAACTCCTTATTCAATATGACAGCTCAGTTTTTTAGTGTTTTCTGAAAAACTTTAAAAAAATACTTATATTCCAATTATTTTAAGAAGATGACAAAATGTGTGTATTAATTGCACAACACATGACACAGACATTAAGTTATTTTACGTATACAGAGGAGGGTCTTAGAGATGATCCAGAAGGCCGACAGAGATAGGCTTCAAACCATGGGTCAAAAGAGCCGTGCCTTTTGAGAGATTTAGTCAATTTTAGTCGTCGAGTAATAACTGGAGCAATTAGTTTTAAGAGGAATGTCTTTAGCAGATAACCAAGGATTCTCGTAGAGATTTGATTTAGGTGACAGGGTCCCATGACAGTCTATGACCTGTCATCACCGACTTATAAAGTAATATGGCACTTATGGCGGATCGGCATCGGAGCACTGTGCAGATGGAAGCATCCCCTTTCCCTGTCTTAATGTATACGAGGGCTGGAAGCCAGGAGAGCTCCGAAATAGGACAGGCCTGCAACAGCAAAGGAGGAGGTTTGTTGCATAGGCAATCCACTGTACACTAAAAAGAAAGGTTGAAGGTAATGTCTAAGTACTGAGACCTCTCTTATTACTTTGTGCTTGGCTGTAAGTAAGGGATGGCAAGCAGAAGAAAGACCACCTTTGGTACAAAGTGTTTGTAAGAGCAAGGCTATGAATTGGGAATATCAATCTGACACAATATCCATTGCAATGCAGATGGAGAAACACTTTTTTTCAATATGTAAGATGAGGTATGCGGAGTTGTCTGACGGAAAGAGGAGTGACAGGGAACATTTAAGCTTCACTTTGGGAAAGGTTGAACTCACTGCAGAAGTCTCTAAAGGACTGGGTGTGACTTCTGGATGTCTGTGGCACCATTTACCGTACATGCAAAATACAGAATTAAATTGAAGTTGCAAACAGGCAGGACAAAGAGTCAGACACTGCAGATTTCCTATCAATCAGTTTTGACACAAATGGGACCATTTGATCACATGTGAACTCCATTTAGGATGTAGCAGCAGGTCTGGGTCAGAAATCAAGAAAAAAAACAACATGGTGCCCTTCGAGGAAGACATGTTTGCTCGCCCCACAGCAGCATGCTAGCTTTTTTTCAATTAGAGCAGACTCCTCTGGTCTAATGATAACTTTTTGTGCAGTGCACGAATGCCTCCACTATCCTACTGCAGGCAAACACTTTCAGATATTGCATCACATCTCTCTGTTTCTGTGCCCCGCGTACGGACAGAGACTGAAACTGACAAACTCCATAACCAGAGAAATCAAACTCTGGACCCTGGGTTTAGAGAGCATCCTTCAGGATTGTTTTGCTACAACCAACTGGTATTTGTTCAAGACTACATCAAAGTTCTTTCAGCGTACAGAAAAGAGCAGACTATGTGACTGGGTACATCAGCACTTGTCTTGACAACATCTTGCCCACCATACGAGTCAGGATGTTCCCCAACCAGAAGCCCTGGCTGAACAGTCAGGTAGGCCACATGCTGCGTGCCTGCTCTCATGCGTTTAGGTCCGGCAATGAGACGGAGTACAAAGCTGCTAAGTGGGGACTAAGGAAGGCCATCAGAACAGCCAAGAGGCAGTACAGAGAGAAGCTGGATGGCTCAACATCTTCTATACCCGCTTTGAGAACCCTAATTACAACACAGGTGAGTCACACACACGATGGGACCACCAAACCCCCCTCACTCCTCCTCTCTCCCAACAGCATTCTCAGATCAGGTACACAGAGCGCAGAGAAGGATCAACCCCCGCCACGAAGCCGAAACATCCCGTGGCAGGCCTTCAGACCACCACTAACCCCTCACACACCAAGAGAAAAAAGACTCCTACATCAGGACGCTCTTTGTGGACTGCAGCTCCGCATTCAACACACAACAAACTAACAAACAAAATGTCCACCCTTGGCCTGCACCCCACCCTTTGTGACTGGCTCCTGGACTTCTAGGAGTTTCACCCTGGCTCAAGAGATATTGATCTGAAGAGGAACTAAATTAATTGATGACACACAAATAAGTGGGACATGACTGAATGACCCAAATCCTGAACAGATTGAACTCAATGAAGCCTCCCATTCACAATAGATGTAACTCTGATTGTAGGAAATTGTGACGTGACCAAAAAACAGGAGTAATCATTTCTTTCTTCAGTAGAGAGCCAGCCTTAAGTTTTTCTGCCTCAGTCCATCCAGGCAGCTCGTATCGTTGCCCACCACAACGAGCGAAGGCAAATGGAACCAAGCAAACACAACACGGTCACTAGTCAAAGATATTTATCAATCCATCCATCCATCCAACTTCCCCTACTCATCCAGTCGGGTCGCAGGGGCAGAAGCTGGGGCTGTGAGGCCCAAACCTCCCTCTACCCCTCCACATGGTCCAGCTCTGCTTGGGGGATCCCAAGGCATTCCTAGGTTAGCCTAGAGACAAAGTCTCTCCAGCGTGTCCTGGGTCTTCCCCATGGCCACCTCGCAGATGGACATGCCTGGAATACCTCCCCTGAGAGGCATCCAGGAGGCATCCTGACCATATGCCCAAGCTACCTCGTCTGACTCCAGCAGCGATTGTACTCTGAGCTCCTCCCGGATGACCAAACTTCTCACCCTATTCTGTAAGGGAGAGTCTGGCCACCTTGCAGAGAAAACTCATTTCGGTCGCTTGTATACGCAATTTCGTTCTTTTCTCGTTCACAACCCATAGCTCACAACCATAGATAAGGGTACGAACGTATATCAACCACTAAATTAAGAGCGTCGCCTACTAACTCCCTCTTCACCATGACAGACTGGTACAGAGTCCGCATCACTGCAGACGCTGCACTGATCCGCCAGTCAATCTCACACTCCATCCTTCCCTCACTCATGAACAAGACCCTGAGATACTTGAAGTCATCCACTCGGGGCAGGACTTCTTCCCGGACCTGGAGTGGCCACTCCACCCATTTCCAGTTGAGCACCATGGTCTCGGATTTGGAGGTGCTGATCCTCATCCTAGCTGCTTCACATTCGGCTACGAACTGCTCCAGTGGGACTGGATATTGTAGTCTGATGACGCCAACAGAACCACATAATCTGCAAAGAGCAGAGACTAGATCCTGTGGCCACCAAACCAGATCACCTGGACACCCTGGCTGTGCCTAGAAATTCTGTCCATAAAAGATATGAACAGAATTGGTAACAAAGGGCAACCCTGGTGGAGTCAAACTCTCACCGGAAACGAATCCAACTTACGACCAACAATGTGGACCCTGACATCCAGACAGTGCTGCAAAGACATGTCAGCCAGGACAGCCCTACAGCATTAAGAGCCTCTGGGAACCCAGGGCAGACTTCATCCACCTCCAGGGCCCTGCCACTGAAGAGCTTTTTGACTGGCTTAGCAATCGCTCCAGAGCCCCCCGGGTCTGCTTCCTCATTGGGAGGCATTTCGATGGAATTGAGGGGGTCTTGGTCCTGCCACGATCTACAACATCTCAAGTTGATGTCCCCTTCCTGAGTCGCCCGATGGGGGACCAGCATCTCCTCCATGCCCACCAGACATCATTCTCCTTGGTCTCCTAAAACTCCTCCCATGCCCAAGTTTCTGCCCAGGCAATCACCAAAGCAGCGTGCTGCTTGGCCTGCCAGCACCTGTCAGTTGTCTCTGGAACCCCACAGGCCAGAAAGGCCCAATAGGGCTCCTCCTTCAGTTTGACAGCATCCCTCCCTGCCGAGATCAACCAACGGGTTCGAGGGTTGCCACCCCAACAGGCACCGATCGCCTTACGGCCACAGCTCCATTCTGCCACTTGAACAATGGAGGCATATAATATGGCCCATTCAGACTCAAAGCCCCCCTACCTACCTCAGGACGTGGTTATCGTTCTGCTGGAGGTGGGAGTTGAAACTCCATCTGACAGGGGACTCTGGCAGATGTTCCGAGCAGACCCTCATGTTACGTTTGGGTCTTCCAGGTCTGACCAGCATCCTCCCCCACCATTGGTGCCAGATCACCACCAGGTGGTGATCAGTTGACAGCTCTGCCCCTCTCTTCACCTGAGTGTCCAGGACATGGGACCACAAGTCCAACAGTGCTACCACAAGGTCGATCAAAGAACTGTGACCTAAGGTTCATTGGTGCCAAGAGCACATATGGACACCTTTATCCCTGAACATGGTGTTCGTTGTTCATTCTGGACAATTTGTAACAAGCAAAGAAGTCGAATAATACAACACGGGGTCAAAGTGAGGGGGCCGTTCTTCCCAGTGATGCCCTTCCAAGTCACTCCGTCATTGCCCATGTGATTCCTCGGTAGGAGCAATCTCTAGCAACCCCTTCAGAGACCCCAGGCAGGGTGGGTAGACTGAACTGCTGTTGGATGCATAGTCATAAACACCAGTCAGAACCTGTACCCCCAGGTGACAGCGAAGGGTGGCTACCCCCTCATCCTCCAGGTCGAACCCCAACGTACAGGCGCCGAGTCGGGGGGGCAATCTATATGCCCACACCCGACTGACGCCTCTCACCAGGGGCAACTCCAAAGTAAAAAAAGAGTCTAGCCCCTCTCAAGAGGCCTGGTTCCAGACCCCACGCTGTGCATCGAGGTGAGTCGGACTATATCTAGTCGGAATCTCTCAGTCTCACGCACCAGCTCAGGCTCCTTCCCTGCCGGAGAGGTGACATTCCATATCCCAGAGCCAGCTTCTGCAGCTGAGGGTCAGACCACCAAGGCCCCCTTCTCCGGCCACCTCCTGGCTCACACTGCACACGACATCCTTGGCCTTTCCACTGTGTGGTGAGCCCAGGGGAAGGGGAACCTATGTCAATCCTTGGGTCCAATGGGTGCAAGCCCGGCCACCAGGCGCTCACCATTGAACCCCGCCCCCGCGCCTGGCTCCAGGGTGGAACCCCTGTGACTTATGTCTGGGCAAGGGACAACTGGGTCCAAACTTTTTGATCTTCACGGGTGGTCTTCTGGTCCCTCATCTGGGGCACGTTTACCTTGGGTGACCCTTCCAGGGGTGGAAAGACCCTGACAACATAGCTCTCAGGAACCACTGGGACGCGAAACCCCTCCACCATGGTGAGGCAGCTCAAGGAGGGGTTGAAACTCAAGTGGTCAAAGATCAGAAAGTCAAAGATATTATCCAGCAGTAAACAAATAATGCGATTATATCACTGCTATCTAATGAGATAATCAGCGTGCCATGGTGTTTTGGCCAATTGTTCAATTCGACTGCCTTCTTAATCCTCACAGGACGGATTCCAATGTGGAGGCCCGATGTAGGATTAAACAGAGAGCTGAAGAGGAGCGAGGGGATATATGCTTCTCAGCCAGGATGTTATTTAAACACTGAAAATCAATGCATGGGCCAAGTAACTTATCCTCCTTGGCCTCAAAGCAGATTTAAGCTCTCAGAGGTGACAAGGAAGAGCGAATCAAGCTGACCGGCAGGGGACTCTTTAAGGCAGCGCTCCAACGAATCCCCCGGGTCGAAATGCAAAATAGACATCTGGTGGATTCAATGTCATGACGAAGCAGGTGAGCAGTACACTTGCGGTGGAAAAGTGATGAAACACATCCGCTAGCCGTAGGTTGGAGGTGACCACGGAGGGTAAGACAACAGGACAGGTGATGGGGTGAGACTGGACGGGAAGCGGGGTGCCATCGCATCATGTCTGCTCTCAAACAAGAAACCTAAGGCAAAGGGTAGAACAGGGCAGATAGAGGGGATATTGAAAAACCAGCAAGCATACTCAGAGGAGTATAAGGCTGAGCGTATATCACAACACGATAATAACACAATATTCATATGATCATGACATTGAGACGAACGGTGTCAGGACTAACATCCTCCATGGATAATTTTGTACTGAGCAGCAAAGAATGAATAAATAAAATACATACATATGTGCATATATCCATACATATATACATTTTTTTTCTGTTTAATTGTTCATCGTTCTGAAAGTTGTTTTATATATATATACACACATATTTGTATATATGTGTGTGTGTGTTTGTGTGTGTGTGTGTGTATATGCCTGTGTGTGTGTTTACACTGATAGATAGATAGATAGATAGATAGATAGATAGATAGATAGATAGAGAGATAGATAGATAGATAGATAGATAGATAGATAGATAGATAGATAGATAGATAGATAGATAGATAGATAGATAGTTCTCCCAAGAAAACCCATCTATTTACTCTTTAATGCACTTTATAACTGTTTTCAAGGTGGTCACACATATCTTGTATGAAGCTATGTCACACAAACTAACACACAAACACATCACCAGGAATAGAGTTCTACTAGTATAACCCCGCCAAAAAAAAACATTTTATGTGTGTGTGTGTGTGCGCGCACGCATGTGTGTGTGTGTGTGTGTGTGTGTGTGTGTGTCGCTTCCTCCTGGGCGGATCGAGCGAAAGGCTTCAAACCTCAGCCCGCAATTCGTCTCCAGACTGCGGCTCGACTGGAGCTGCTCCAGTCAAAATCACTTTTGTCTGAAAGTGCTGTCACGTCCCTTTAATCAGACACGTGTCACGTCGACGCGTTTGCGCACCAGGTGCTTGAAACACCCCCAGCGTGAACAAAGAAGCCGTGTCTCGCCAGCGTGGGCCGCTTTGAAAAGACTGTGAAACACCTGATAAAGAGAACAATCTTGTTATTCCTCCCAGTCCGCCAGCTCCCTCCCTGTCACACACCAGTAAGCCCAGTGCTCTTGCCTAGTTGGGGAGGGGATGTGGCAGTTTGGGATGGGAGTCGCAGCCTGAGAGAAACATGATGTTGATAAAGTGTCTGTTTGGCCCGAGGCATGTTTTCCATGATGTGACACGCTGATACATGTGGAAGCATGAGGGTAATCACAGACGACGCGCTTGCACGGGGTGTTAGTTTTGGCAGTTTGTTTCCGCTCTGTGTTCATTATTACCAGAGGCTACAGCTGCATGATATATATCCAAAATTGCATTTCTGTGATGTTGTGCAATGGGGGGTTTCACAATTAGACATCATCACCGATGTCAATTAAACCTACGTATATTTCTAATCATATTTGCATTAATTTCAATTTCAGACACATGTTTAGATAAGTAGAAAAGTGGGTCAGGATTTTTTTTTGCATTGAAACTTTTGGTGTAAAAATAAATGCAGAAAATTATCTTTTTAATAATCCCAAAACACCTTTTTAAATAATACCGTTTGAATATAGGCTTACATGTTATTATTTATATGTACACTACTTTACCCTGCATTAATGCAAACCAGTAAACATCAGCACAACCAAAATGTCATGACAAACCATACCTTTTCTGAGATAATTGCTGGCTTTTTATTCATTCATTCATTCTCTATCCCACTCACCCTGCACTTAAGGTCGAAGGAATGCTGGAGCCTATCACAGCAATCATTGCGCAAGACCCTGGAACCGTCCCCAATCGAACACAAGGCCACGCATAGAGACAAACCATTTACCCTCTCATTCACACGTCTGGGCAATTTGGGAGCTTCGATGGACCTGCAGCATGCTTTTGGACTGTGAGAGGAAACTGGAGAATCACTAAGGAAGCACATGCAGACACGGGGGGACATGCAATCTCCACACAGACAGGTCCGCTGTCAGAATCGAACCAGGAACCTTCTTGATGGGAGGCGGAAACGCTTGCTTGACGACTTAAATAAATGTTCGAATACACACACGTGCATATATTGATATAAATTTCTTTGAAAAAGGGCGAGATGTCACACAAAGAACAACAAAAATGGAGCATCAAATGATCTAATTTTGGTAAGAAGTTCATTAAAACCTGTCCAAAAAAATATTGTGTAAATAGCAATTAAGCGTGATTTCGTGAGATATCAAAAGAAATGAACCAGAAAAATTATGAGAAAATGAGGTACAAGATATATACAGAATGTTTTCAATTATTGAAATGATATACTGATGCTTGTCGACGTGTCAGACTTCCTGAGTTTAAATGAATGTAGCTGATTTCTGGGGTATTTCGGTCCAATCAAATCTAATCACTACTCAGTTCATATATTAATTTAAATTATTTTATGAATCAAACCTTTCATTTTTTTTTCCTTCTTTCGCAGATTAATGCATGTCATTCAAGCTTAAACGCCGACAGTGGACACTTGGGTTCTTGCTTAATTCAGTTTTCATTTAATTGGCTTGATATCACAGCTTGGATTATCCAAATTTTCCTTACAGCTACGACGGCTAAAAATAAAATTACAAGTTTTGGCCAGTCTTTTATAGACTTTCTCAAAATTTGTGCTTGGTATTTTTGAGAACTCTGTGATCCCTTTCCTCACAGCCCCTCTGAAGAGGAGCAGCAGGTCTGTCACTGAAGAGCTATGAAGGGTTCTGTCAGTGACAGTTGATTTCTCTGCAGTTACTTCACTATTTGTTCATTTTTGTTTTTTTCACATTTGCGCCTGCCAGTGATCAATGCGTCACGTCACTGCAGCATCTGCCAGCAAAACCATATTTGTTATTTTTTATTTTTTTCTGGCTCTGTTTTATTTATGTCCTGTTGTAGGATCCCAAACGCCTCAGATGGATCTTAAATATCAGCACCCGGGCGTCTGCCTTTTGTGCAGCAGATTCTCCAAGAAAAATAATGTCCTGTGATTTCCCACAAGAAGAGGTAATGGCTAAAAGCCGCATTGATTCCTCGCCAGCTCTGCCAGTAATTGGGATGCTGGCTGTGCTGCGCTGCCATTGATTTCTTATGGTAGCCAGGTTGTGCTGCTGGTGTCGGACAACAATGACTAAATAACAGCCCGGCCGATGATCTTAATGCCAGAAGCCAAGCACAGCTATTGATTTCATTATGGAATGCCTCCTAGGTTCTGGCCACATACATTTTTATATTGATCAGAAGCCGTGTCCACATTACTTTCACAACTGTCACATTGTCTCATTGTCTGGTTAAAGAAAAAAAAAGGAAGAAAAAATAAATCGAGCCTCGGATGTTTTTTTTTTTAATTTTGTTGTTATCCTTCCTAATTGGTACATCAAATTTCACTGTAGATTGATCAATGTGATACTGGAAAACTCATGGGAAAATTCTTTGTCAGCCAACATTTTCTCTAAATATCCATGAGAAAACACCTAGAAAAAAAATAAAAATCCAGACAAAAAAATGAATAAAAATTAATTATCCCAAGTAAGAGGGCGGGTCTGAAACAAATTATCTTAAAAAAATTAAATTAGACATTACCCCCAAATATTCAAACAACCCCACACAAACATAGTCAGAAATAAAACAAAAAATTACCCCCGATGTCTGGAACTGATCAATGAATTATGTTAAAAAAAAAAATTGAAAATGACTTAAAAATGAAAAGAAAATATCTACGTAAATCAAAAACTGTATTGAAAATTTCATGAAGGGGTCACATTTTCAGAAAAATCATGTATAAATGAGAAGTTATAGAAAGACAGACCGTCCAATGATCTTAATGTCAGAAGCCAAGCACTGCTATTGATTTCATTACGGAATGCCTCCTAGGTTCTGGCTGCATACATTTTTGTATCGATCAGCGGCCTTGTTCACATTACTTTCACAACTGTCACACTCGGCCGCCAATCAATGAAAGCAGAATTGTGAGCGCGGGTGGTTGCACAGGTACAGCGGGGGCACAATAAATTTGGAGGCACATAATCAGGATTTGGAAGGTGACCCCGACTGACAGAAGTGATAAGTGTGAGCATTTTCACTGCAACCTGTGGGATAAACTGCAGATATTATGTGATTAACGTGTCCAATTGGGTTTCATTTGACTCCCGTTCACATCTCAGAGGTCCAAGGGCGCCGAGAAAATAAGAAATCAGAGCAGCAGCCGGACAGGAGAAATGCTGCGATAAGAGTGTGCGGATTCTATATATTCTATTTTTCACAAATACAGGCATCATATTAACGGGGTGGGCTGACAGAAAATAATGTTTAAAGCCTCAGACTAAGTAATCTGTTGATATTTGTTCGACTGGAACACAATGGTGCTGTCATCCAATATTTTCAATGGCCGCACAGGGGTGAAGGGTTGGGGTGTTTCACAACATGATTTCCAGTGGCCTGCAAAAATCTGATTTTTTGAATTTGTTGAAGCTATTAGAAAAAATGTCAGAAAAGTCAGAAATGAAAGAAAAGTAAAATGAGAAGAAATAAAAACTAAAAGTGAGCCTAAAATAAACTGGAAAGTGTGAGCTGTTATCTGACAATAACAAAAATGAAAAGATCATTTCAGCTTTAAAGATTTGATTTGAAATATATAATTTTACTAATCAGATGTCAAGGCCGTGCAATGGTTAGAGTGCTTCTGCCTCAACAGCAAGAAAGTCTTTGGGGGCCTTTCAACACCCACAGGATTGACATAGGTCCTTCTTCTCCTGAGCTCACCACCGACTGGAAGGGCCAAGGGGGTGATGAGAGGTGGAGTGGGGGACTTTGGCGGTCTGACCCTTGGCTGCAGAAGTTTGCTTCCCCCACTCTTTGGCAGGGAAGAGGCCCAAGCTGGTGAAATTCTGACCGACCTGGAGAGATTCTGACTACATATAGCCATACTCACCCCGATGCACAGCATTGGATCTGGAACCAGGCCTCTTGAGATGGGCTGTACCCCTTTTTTTACTCTGGAGTGTCCCCCCGTGGGAGATGCCTGGCTAGGTGTGGGCATATTGAATGCCCCCCAACTGGCACCTGTACGTTAGGGTTCAAATGGTGGACGAGAGGGTAGCCTCCCACCACCTTTAGGTGGGGGGACAGGTTCTGACTGGTGTTTATTGCTATACTCCCAACAGCAGTTCAGTTTTCCCACCCTTCTTGGGGTTCCCTCAAGGGGCTACCAGAGACCGCTCCTACCGGAGACTCCCTCGTTCTACTGGGTGACTTCAATGCTCACATGGGCAACAGCAGTGCGACTTGGAAGGGCATGATATGGAGTTACGGCCCCCTCACTCTGAACCCAAGCGGTATTTTATTCTTGAAGTTCTGTGCTAGTGACTGATTTTCCATAATGAACACCATGTTCAGGCATAAAGGTGTCCATTTGGCACCACTTGGCACCAACGCACCTTAGACCACAGTTCTTTGATCGACCTTGTGGTCATGTCGCCGGACTTGCGGCCGCATGTCCTGGACACTCAGGTGAAGAGAGGGGGGAGCTGTCAACTGATCACCATCTGGTGGTGAGCTGGCTCCAGTGGTGGGAGAGGATGCTGGTCAGACCTGGAAGACCCAAACGTAATGTGAAGGTATGCTGGGAACCTCTGGCAGAGTCCCCTGTCAGATGGAGTTTCAACTCTCACCTCCAGTAGAACTACAACCGTGTCCTGAGGTAAGTGAGGGACATTGAGTCCAAATAGGCCATGTTCCATGCCTCCATTGTCAAAGGGGCAGACCCGAGCTGTGGCCGCAAGGTGGTCGGTGCCTGTTGGGGCAGCAACCCTCGAGTCCGCTGGTGGATCCCAGCGGGGTGGGATGCTGGAAACGGGTGGAGCCCCCATTCCAGGTCGGGGAAGAAGTCCTGCCCCAAGGGGAGGAGTTCAAGTGTCTGGGGTTCTTGTTCACAAGTGGCGGAAGGATGGAAAGAGAGATTGACTGACGAATCAGTGCAGCGCCTGCAGCGATGCGGATTTTGTACTTGTCTGTCGTAGTGAAGTGGAAGCTGAGCCAGAAGGGGAAGCTCTCTATTTAACGGTCAATCACTGTTTCTACCCTCACCTATGGTCACGAGATGTTGGGAGTGACCAAAAGAACAACATTGAAGATACAAGCAACAGGGTGACCAGACTCTCCCTTAGAGATAGGGCGAGAAGTTTGTTCATTCAGGCGGAACTTGGAGAAGAGTCACTGTTCCTCAGCATAGGGATGAGTGGGATGAGGTGGCTCGGGTATCCGGTCAGAATGCCTGCCTCCCAGGGGAGCAGTGACGTGCGGTGAGGTTCATGGCTGGTGAGGCACTGACATCATCACTGTCAGATTTACAAATATATGAACCCTACGGAGTAGCTTATTCACCATTTTATTGGCAGCAGATAACGTGTTTTGTTTAAAATATCATGTCAGCCTTCTTTACATATACAAACTGTGGCAATGAAAAAAGCACATTTAAAAAAACTTTATCATCTCTTACCTTTACTTATATGTGAAGTCCATGCGCCGCTCCATCTGAAGAAAAGCATCGGCAACTTGCTTCTAGAAATCGTCCTTGTCTTTCTTCAGTTTTTAAAAGTCTGTCTGTCTCAATAGAAATCGCTGCCAGTGAAGACAGTCGTCCTTGATCGGTCCTGTTCCGACTGTATGTTTTCAGTCTTTTCAGTGCAGAGAATGAATCTCTCGGTTTTCCTTTATCTTAGCATTGTGGATGCTGATGTTTAGTCTTTGCTGTTCATTCAAAGCCAAATCTATCCTGGACATCCCGAATGTGTTTAGCACGATTTGACTTTGAATGTGAGTGGCCGACCGCTCATGTTTGATTGGGCTTCTTTGCAGATTCTTCAGGTCCCAATATCCCATTTGACTCCAGACATTGTCAGAAGTTGAGAAAAGAATGCAGGGAAAGCAGAAAAGGCGCTTTCTCACTGGACATCCACACAGCCCGCCTTTTCGTGTGTACCACTATGTTTGAAAAGACAGAGTCTTCTGTCTCGTAGTCTGAAGCATATCTGCTAGCGCCGGCGTCGGTCTTCCCTTGCTTATCATCTCCTGCTTCGACTGAAAGTCCTGTTTATAAAATTTTTACTGTTTAGCTATGTAATCCTCCATTTTGGAAATAAAGCCAAGCAAGAGGAAAAAAATAACTGGATGGCTGCATTTGACTTGCTAACTGTTTACAGTAGCTTGATATTGCAAATTCTATTATTCTTTCGCAGAGTAGTAAAAAGGATCCCTGGGATCACCAGTGCCCCCTACCATGAGGCCTCATCACTGCGTGCCTCACTTAGTGTGTCTTCGCTGTCGCTTTATGATCGCTCGGCATGAGAAACACGTTACAGTTGTTAACGAAAAAAATTATACACATCAGCTAAAGTATGGAAATTTAGTTCATATATTAGTGCTTGAAGTGTTCGAAAATTTTAATAGACATCCACAGAGACAGCCATACGATCTCAGCCGCATAGCATGGCAGCACAGTTAGCAGAATCATTGCGCAATCCATACTGTGTTCTGCTGGTTGCCATGTCACCGCACGTCTCTTCTTCATATTTAAACGCTAATTTTTTTTCAGCGATTTTGAAAGAAAACGACTAAAAATTGTTACGTTTGGTGGAAAATAACTTTATAGAACAAATCACTGAATGAATGTACCCATTTAATTTATTTTTTCATCTTACTTTTTTTTCTTTCCATGATGCCAGGTGAGGCCCGGAACTCACCTGCCTCCACTGACTGCACGTCACTGCAGGGGAGGTATTCCGACTCCCCGACTCCAGATAAGTCATGGAAAATGGATGGATGGATGGATGGATGGATGGATGGATGGATGGATGGATGGATGGATTTTTTCAGTTGCTATCCTACCCCTTGTTCCCTCCAATGGCCCCTGGGGGATAAATAAAGTCTTTCTGATTCTGATTCTGATTCTGATGTCTATATCAGAATCTGTAGCCCAGTGATCGACTGGCATGAGCCCTCCCTCTCGCTCAATGACAGCTAGTTTGCCCCCCCAATAGGCCATGAATGAACTCATCTAGGCTCGAGTCATCTTTTGTTTGGACTACTGCAACTCCCTCCTTGCCGGTGCCCCATCAAGCCTCTGGAGCTTATTCAGAAAGCGGCAGCCCGCCTGGTGTTCAACCGTCCTAAATTCTCCCACACAACTCCCCTTCTTATGTCCCTACACTGGCTCCCGGTAGCCGCTCGCATCAAGTTCAAGACTCTTGTGCTCGCCTACCGGGCAGCGAATAGGACAGCCCCGTCTTATCTCCAGGATATGGTCAAGCCACACGCCTCTACCCGTCCCCTCCGATCTGCCACCTCTTGGCGACTGTCCACCCCATCACTCAGAGCCCCTAGCTGCCAATCGAACCGGTCTTGGCTCGTCAGTGGTGGAACAAACTCCCGAAAAAGGTCAGAACAGCGGGGTTGCTGTACATCTTTCGCCGTGAGCTGAAAACATACCTCTTCACCAAGCACTACCCTAGTAATCGCACTTAGCCCCCAACCCCCCTGGAAAAAAAAAAACAATGAAATTAATGTATGTATGTATATGGTTCTGAGGTGGCTATTTGGTAGAGTGGTCACTTCTGACTTCCGACTACTGGTACTTCAGATCTTCGGTGACTGAATTGCACTTTTTGTAAGTCGCTTTGGATAAAAGCCTCTGCCAAATGACTGTAATGTAATGTAATGTAATGAATGATTGAGTGTTACCAAGCTCATCATAAAACAATAGTTCCCATCAAAGGCCATTTCTTTTCAAGCGAAATTAAGAAACTCTGATATGACATTGTCTCCAATATATTTAAGGTTCTTAGTTGATGTCAAATAAAACCACACTGAATGTACGATCATATAACATTTATCAAATACAAATTGCTTTATTAGATGGAAAAATTTACTTTTATGGCTTTTTTGCTTTCATAAGGAACATTATGTAGCTGTTAACCAGCATGTAATATCACCTCCTCAGTATTGTGTCAACTGCACATAAGAGGAGACCTCTCTCACTGTGTTGTTGATTCAACCGCTTTACAAGCAATTTGCAGGCAGAAACATCTTGTTGTTGTGGGAAAGATGACTGTTGTTCAGTAGGAGGAAAAATGAAGTAGCATGATGTTGCTATCGATCGCTGCTGCTCTTTGGGAGAAGGTGGCTTTGAAAGGTCGGTGTGCAAAGTGTGAGAATATCAGTGTTCATGTCTCCTATTAATGGGTTGGTGTGATTTATTTAACCGGCACCTTCCCCTTCGCTTACGTACTTGGATTTAGTGGCCACAGCATATGTTAAAAACAGGGGCCAGACAACGCTGACAAATAAAACCTAGACCAGCCTGCTTCTGCAATGAAATATCTCACACGAGTGTTTGTGACTTCCACAGCGCAGGGTTCATTTGATGAATGAGGTCCTTTTGCTAAATTAAAACTTGAGATTCAAGTTAATTTCTACGCGGCTGATTTGTCAGTTACTACTACCTGGTCTCGTGCAGATCAGCAATGTAATGTCAGAGGTTCTGTGATCAATGATAGTATGTTGTCAGCCACATGCTGTCAGTCAGATTATAGATTTTCAGCTGTGCAAAAATTTTCATCCATGAAATTCTTTCTAAATTTCATCTATATTTGCTTTGTCAGTTAATGTGAATCTGAAGCTGTGGGTGTATGGGAGATCACTTTGAGAGAAATTATATTTATCATTTTAACAACTAAAATCACCAGGTCTCAGCCAGTGAGTAGTTAGCCTGCAAAGATCAAGCATGCAAAACTGAGCAACATGCGCCGTCAAGGCTTTCTCAGAGGTGAACAAGAGAATCATAAGATACCGATGTAACTTTGGATTGGCCGGTCTCTTACTCATTGTCTCTCCATTTTACTGTAAAATAAAGTCTATCATATCAAATCCCACCATTATGTGAAACACTTTGAAGTTGCTTGGTTACCAGTTGTGTTGCAAGTGTTGCTGTCTCTGATGCTTGTGTGGAAGCACGGGTTGTGTGAAAAAAAAGGATTAGAATTTTATCCAATCTGTAACCGTATATCCATAACCTAATCTGGTTTGTTTTGCATAAATTTGCCCCCAGTTCATCAGAGGCAGGTTGCGTTTAAGACTGGTCTGCTGGAAGGTCCATGAAATTTTATTTTATTGTCTACACTTGACTCCTTGTTTTTCCCTGCCTTCGGCAGCCAGATGAATAATGCTCTGTTACCTTGAAGCTATTCAGCCCCATAATCATGTAATGTTCCTAAATCTTCTTGGCCAAAGAGAACGCAAATACGTCATTTGCAAATGTTGGTCAATTCTTCTGGGTAGTTCGTGATTGCTCTGTTAAAATTTACAGCTGTGTTTCTCGGGGGGATATTTTTCGCTTTGGTTTGTTTTGTTTTTTTGAGCAAACTTCCTCAAACGGCATCTGGTTCCCTTGTTTTGTTAGCCTCATCTCCATCTTGACGGAAGCTACCACGAGCGAGTCAACACATGACGTTACTTTGAGCTGCACGCCATTTAATTCAATCTTCATAAGTGTGATATAACTCCTGGCCAGGTTGATTTCTTTGTCCTCTCTTTATTGTGGTTAGTACAAAGCAATCTTCAATTTGTATCAAAAGTGATTGACAACCAATCTTGATAAATGAATGTTTATCCCCTTGGGTCCAAATTGCACCTGTGGAGTCGAATTCCATTTGAGTTTTCATTCTATGTGTTTGAGAAAAAGAAAGGAAAGTGGGTAATTGTTGTGTTTAGTAAAAAATAGAACTAAAACTGGATGAGTCTCCCCACTATACATTCTCATAATATAAGACAAAGTGGTGTAAGTTGGGCCAAAATAGGTTATCAGATTTGTTGAATTTTATCCTAAATTGGGAAGCACCTGAAACATCTTTTGAAAGCTGAGGCATCTACCATGATGACATACCCACGAGTTCAAACTTGTCTGATATTTGGAATCCTGTTTAAGACATCAGTTACCAGCTGGCCATACCAATTGTAAAAGGAAAAAAATAATTTCCCACATATCATCTTGCGATGCTATGCTTGCATCCCCCTGCTACACAACGTACACCGTCCACTCACACATGCCCACATGCAAAAAGTGTAATAAGAGGAGAAAATTAATCTATGTCCCAGCGTAGCTGTGCACATTTACCAAAGGATTAGGAATATCACCCCTGTTGTTACTTCATTCTCTAATATAGCGCTGTTAAGGGGAATCTTAATATCACCAAACATGCCAGGGTGTTTTTTATTGGACCGAACCGGGTCAAGTCACGTTTGACAGACTTGCCGATTGGCGATATTAGGGAGGACACTCATGTGGTGATGGCGCATGTTGACTCCCGTTGGGTGGCCGAGGGGGGGGCCGGCTACAGACGTTTCCCTTGCAAATGCCTTTTAATGAAGGAGCTCATTAGGGATCAACAGTTGCTCCGCTGTGTTAATGAGAAACACACAGCTGTTCATTATGCTCAGGCCTGTGGGCTTTGTCTTCTCACCGATCGCGGCTCCATCATGTCCGCGTCTTTAGTGCAGCATCGTGGAGGTGTCTGATCAAGAGCACTGTTCAGAACCTTTAAAGCTTTCTGAAACAAGAGAGGTAGTCTGAAGGGCCTTTGTGGTCACCAGATGCCACACAAATGTTGCTTCAATGCATTTGACATAAATAACAATCAGACGGGAGGTTAACAAGTAGGTGCGGGATAATAACCTCGATTGTCACTCTCAGAGAGGTAGGAAAGAAAACTAATAACCATTTTCACATATTTGAAATCTCATGGCTACTGGTCAGAATATCTCCAGAGTTAGATGCACAGGAGAAGGATTCTATTTTGTCTGCATCCAGAGTTGGTCTGTTTTCATTATGGGAGCAACTAATGGTAAACAGTCTGTGCTTATATAGCTCTTTCAAACCTTGCAGTTTCATTGCACTTTGCACTGAGTTTCTCATTTACATTGATGGCGGCAGAGTTGCCATGCAGGGCACCAACCAGACCACTGTAGCAGCTGGGGAGGTTCACTGTCTTGCCCAAGGGCACTTCAGCATGCCAACTGGAGGGGAATGGGGATCGTACTACCAACCCACCCAGTTGCCTGTTCTACCAACTGAGGCTCAACTGCCCCCAATATATAGTACATGCAGAATAGAACAGGTATAAAACATATCAGTACGTGATCCTATTCAGCAGACAGCGTCCATAAAAATGGTCCAAAGAATCAACTAGAAATTAAATTTAAAAAACTGTTTAAAAAATAAGCATTATGTTTCTGAAGGTAAGGGTTTCGGATTTTTTTTTTTCATAATGTCTTTTTTCAATCCATCGGTTCATATACTTGGTCAAGTTATGTTTACATTGATTCTGACCCACATCCATTTCACCTTTTTCTCAACTTCTACTATCTCGAGTCACCCGTACTGTTTCTTACCATGACAGCAAGTTTAACAGTGAAGTAAAAAATATCATATACTCTATAATGTGGAATGCATTGCATGACCAGCACGAATTGTAATTTTCTGGAGAATTTCCTGGCTCTGGTGAATTCTTTATGACAACCATCTTGTGATCCTTGATCAGACTCTCGTGACCTGGGAGTAGGTAGCAAAAAATATGGACAGTGTTTAGTGCTATAGAAAGATTATTTATGATTGATTTAACAAAACCAACATATTTTCATGAATGAGTTATGCTTTATCCACATGGTTGGATGATAAACAATACCTCATTTCACTCAGGACTCGTGATATCGTCACCCCCAAAACTGACAGTAATGTCAGGATCCGCCTGCCACAGTCATTACTTGATAATTAATGTTTTAACCTGTGTTATATACCAAGAGACGACTGGCCTGACAGAGTGTCTGCAACCGCAAGACGAGGAGAGGGAGACTCTAATTGAGTCGTCAGTGGGTCTTCAGTAATTCTGGAAGTGTCATCAAGCCCTCCTTATCTGCAGTTCAGACCAGACGGGCGTCTGAATAATGAGTTCTCACTCAGCGTTTAAGGGAGAGCCGCATGCTGGGAGTCGCTCTGAGTGGACAAGAGGACAAGTGAAAAGCGATCCAGCAAATGCACAGTGGGCAGTGACATTTTCATCAAGACCTACTCATTTAGGATTATCATAATACAGAGAGCTGTGGAAAAGATGGAATGTGATGATATTCAGACGTCCAGTCTTTGATACTGACATATAGCATAATATCTACCTCAGTGTGGAGCATCACTCTGTCAGTCCTATTTAAATGCCACTGAAAGGCTTCACTGCATTCCCAAGATGACATTTTTGGCAAATTGTTGCTTACTTTTAGGAAATGCAATGCTATTTTTTTGTAGTTAATTTCATACAGTTTTCCCTGTTATTTTGTGCGTAGGTTTAGTGGGTTATTTTATACATATTTTATAGTAATTTCTTGGCGAAATGGGTGCCATGTCTCAATTGATTTCAAAAATTTTTTTCCTGATTGTTGCAGATTTCCTAGGTCATTCATTACCATTCTTGTAAGGCACCGTTCGCTTTTCGGTATGTGAACGTTGATTCACACTGACAAGCTCTGAGAAGGTCAGGTGGAGCTTTATCGTGCCTTTGTAGATCTAGAAAAAGCATATGACAGGGTGTGCTGTAAGATAAGTGGAGGAGAAGTATGTTAGAGTGGTCCAAGACATATATGAGAACCATTAAATAGTGGTGAGATGTGACATAGGAGTTCGAGGTAGAGGTGGGACTACATCAGGGATCAGCTCTGCGCCCCTTCTCGTTTTCTATGTTGATGGACAGGCTGACAGATGAGGTTAGACAGGAATCTCCACTGACAATGACGTTTGCAGATGGCATTGTGATCTGAAGTTAGAGCAGGGAGCAGGTGGAGTAAAACCTCTCGAGTTCTTGGAGTCAGTAGTCCAGAGCAATGGAGAGTGTAGAAAAGAGGTGAAGAAATTTGTGCAAGCTGGTAGGAATGGGTGGAGAAAAGTGTCAGGGGTAATGTTTGATAGAAAATCAGCCAAAACGATTGGGAAAGGTATACGAGACAATGTGACACCAGTGATGCTTTATGGTTCAGCATTGAGGAGAAGACCAGAGGCAGAGGCAGAGGTAGCAGAGATGAAGATGTTGAGGTGTTCTATGGGGAAGGGGAGGATGGATATGGTCAGGAATGACTCCATCAGAGGGACAGCATGTGTTAGAAGTTTTGGAGATATGGTCTGAATGAGAGGGTTTGGACATGTGCGGAGTAGGGATAGTGAAAATATTGATAGAAGGATACTGAGGTTGGAACTGCCAGACGGGAGGCCGAGAGGAAGACTGAAGTGGAGAATTATGCATGGACTAAAAAAAGGACGAATTTGGTGAGAAAGAAAAGGAAGGTTAGATGGGGACAGATATTTTACTCTGGCGACCTCTGAAGAGAGGCTTCTTTAGTTCTGGACTTAAGAAGTTCTGAAGTGAAGAAACGTCTTGGATGAGAGGTGAAACATCTTCGAGTGAAGAAATTCATGTCCAGTTGCTACGACAAGAAGATTTCAGACAAAACTTTTCCACAACCTGGATGACTGAGAACCTTCACAGACACTTTGCAGTTAGCAGAAGTTTTCACAAGAACATTGTTTTTTATTCCCATTATTATTTTCTACATTTCTTAACAAACATACCGGTACTTTGTTTATGAGCGTTCAGCAGAAATATCATAATTCAGACATTCTGCTTGGCAGCTCATCTTCCTCAAACACACGAAAAATAAATATCTTGCTTGTAAGTTACTAAGTTCAGCGTGTTTCCCTTGTCAGATTTAAACACCAGAAACAAACTTCACTGTCAAGATAAATACTGGAAACAGTGAGCTGGATTGCTGTCATTTCTAATATCAGCAAGGTTAAGCTTTTGTTTTTTTTCTTATTGGTCTTGTGGTTATAAGGCATAATTTACATTGCATTGTACTTTATAACTGGCATCAGCTAGAGGACATTCTTATTTAGAGGAAGCGTAACCAGAAAAATTTGCTCCTGGTATTGGTAGATTATTATTTTACTTGTTTTGCTTTCTGTGCTGATAAGCAATCTGTCTGGAGGCAAAATGTAGTTGCAGTTCTTTCTTAGAATATAATGAAAAAAAACCCTCCATTATACTGACAGTGGACTTATTAGGCCATCAGTCTTTTGAGACACTTTTAATAGAAACTGGATACAATTCCCTGTCGTGGATTTTGTTTTGCGTGACTTGTACTCAGATGCCAATTTATTTATCATGATATATCTTTTTAATGGGTTTATTCATTCATATATCCAAAGTGAGAATTGGCCAGTCAGGCGTTGCACGTCGAAACAACACTCAGCAGTCGAGGTGTGTTGCCACAGCTCGCCAGAACAAAAGCAAAGCACTCTGGGGCTCAGCTCCGGCATAGCAGGAGGGGCGGGGGGGCACTTCATTAGGGCACTATTTTAATAAACCCCTTTGTTTCCTCGCCACGGAGCGGCGTGTATCTGCTCGACTCCACATCCCATGCCTTCCCTTTCAGCCCTCACAAAGGGATATAAATCTTTTTCGGGGCAGGATAATTACCAAGATAATTTTATCCGTAATGATACTTGTCAGTCAGGAGAGCTGATGAAATTAAAGAACTTCTCCACTGTGAAATTTGTAGCCCTAGATTTATCCCCAGATTTATGTGGGCAGACAAAGAAAAGGGAAAAGAGGAACTCAAAGTCAAAGAAACTTTTCCATCCATAACCGGCCGCACTCATCAATTCAGTGACATGAGTGGCGAGCACATGTGTCACCTGGCCTCCGGCCACGAGTCGGGCCAACGGAGGGTCACTGTTGATACTGGATTGGCATCATTTACAACAATGGAAAAGCCGCGGCGGCGGAGCATACTGTGCTCATTGTGTGGTTTCTGTCATCAGACAACATCATTCTACTTGATACTTAATTTGCACACGCGCCGGTAAATATGCCAGCTTTTTTTTTTTTTTTTTTTTATGTGGGCAAAATCTCAGAAATCCAGGACAGGCCTTTAAAAAAAAGCACACTTGATCATGATGTGTGTCTGAGAGGAAGCCGAAGGAAAATAAAAAAATGAAATAAAATAAAAATCAGCCCTCGCCGCTGAGAAACCACACACTTTGATCTCAAATCTGTATTCTTCCAACTTGTCTTAGTTTTTTTTTAAAAAGGGCTACTTAAATTATTTCTGAGATGCTGTTATGAGGCTTGGTGGCAAAGGTAAAGGCCTCCTGTGGATAAGAGGAGATAAAAGCACAAAAACAAAAGACATCACTGCCTGAATGTTATAATATTTAGCATAAGCAGTGCCAAACATTTCTTCAAGGAATACATGTCTTCTGCTCTCTTTTAAAAAATTAACGTAGCGGAGCTGGGACCCCGCTACCCGTTGTATCACTCAACAAAGGCAAATGAACAATCACTTATGTCAAAGTTTGACAATGACAGAATTAGAGCAGGGTTTTTCTCAGCTCCTTGTCCCCCACAGGGAACCCAGCACGCACAACTCTGAGAAGAAGTTTACTTTCGTTGTCATTTGAAATTACGCTCATTTGCATTTCTCCGGGAGAACAGGGCCGTATGAAAAACAACAATGCCACCAAGAGGGGCGTGAAGGGATGCAGTGCATCTTTGAAATGGAACTTGGGAGCTCTTCGGTACGGCGAGCTGTCTGGCGATCACCCCGTAGGCTTTAGAGAGAATACATGACGGAGGAAATGAAGGAACCTTTCCAGATGGATTCCAGCATTCCAACGCCATCTCCCTGTATACACCGCCGAGACATGTGACCAGAACATCTCATCCTCTCATCTCTACTGTAGTCAAGATCACCCAAACTCTTACGAAATCTTGAGCAAGACCTGACATTGCAGAGATCAAAACTTTTGGGGGGGTTATGTCGAGGCCAAGACCATGATCAAGGTCGGGTGAGCCCGAAAAGAGATAGTGATCAAACTCAGAGGCCCTTCATTCTGATCCAAATGTCAAAATCCTTGTAAAAAAAAGACGCTGCAGAAAGACACAATGCCTCTTAAAATATGTGTGTGTGTGTGTGTGTGTGTACAACGATAAATGCCTAGCTAAAATAAGCAAAAGGCATAAAGGGTATTCACTTTGTGTGTAACTGGGGCAAAAGTCGACTTAAGCATCACTGCATTCAATGTTTTGGGTTTTAGTTGCCAGATCGGTGTCCATACTGACTCAACAGACATGTTTTTCTTCCCTTTTGAATCTTTTCCAGCTGTCACCACTAACTGCTTTATTGATCAATATTGACTGGGAGATTTTGTGCTTTTTATTCATTAGTATAAATAAAAACATGTCCACGAAATTAGAAGAAAATAAGAATTCACCTGATTTTGATACAATATCACAGTTACAGTGAAGTAAATCCACCACTGCACAAGAAATAAATGAATCATAAGCAAACTTAAATAACAGTAACACCACATTCCACAGTGTTTCAATATATTTAATGCATGATGTGTCTTGAATGCACCCTTAATATCTTTTATATTGATCAAGTAAAACCATTTACAGCAATAATACTTCTACCATGCACATTTCCTATCTTTAAGATGTGTACATAGTCAATATTTTGCAGTTAATATTGCCTCAAGACAATTTTTCTTGAAGATTCTTTGAACTTTGTACTGAAGTCTGCTTAAAGTGTTATGAAAAACACTGTAGTAGCAGGAGTAGATGTATTAGTAGTAAATGTAGAGTTTACCCATCAACAAATATACAATCAAGCCTGTCCCGGAGCCAGTTGTTTGCTCCTCCTACTTTATTTTATTTTATTTTATTTTATTTTATTTTATTTTATTTTATTTTATTTTATTTTATTTTATTTTATTTTATTTTATTTTATTTCATTTTATTGAAGAGCCTTACTTTCTCCCGGAAACGTTGGTATCGCCCCTGTGCTCTGCTCTCTCCTCATGGTTTTCATTGGTCAGTAGGGAACCTGGCAAAACTTAAAATAAATTACAAATATGTCCCTTTGATTGGTTTTAGACATTTTGACCAACATCAGTATTCTTAACACCCGATTTACTATCAGTGCAGTCAATCCTAAGACGTGTAACATAATTGTGTAGTTTTACATTACCTTGACCTCTGCCCATAGTACATCCTGGTGTTGTTTCTTCCTGAGGTGAGTGACACACCCATCCAAGGGTTTGACAGAAAACCCCATTCATCGGGCCAGACCTCCTTCCCTCTTCCCAGTGTCCATCTGTCATCCTCACATCACCCTTCAATGCACTGGTGGTGACCCAAATGGGTCAGCATGTGCACCTGGACTGGTCTGGTGTGATGCAGAACTATGCATGAGTATCTGCACCGTGCACCGTGTTGGCGCTTTCTCTCTCACACACACACCTTTCTAACCAGACTAGATATTTTTAGCATTTCGAGCAGCAGGGGATCTTTCTTTCAGGCATGGAGCACCCCAGAAGAGCTGCAGTTGTTAAGATGCTCTGCCCCAGTCATCTAGCGGTTGCTCTGCGGCCCTTGGTCAAAGTTGCTCACATCCTTAATGCTTTCCCTTTTTTCCTGTTTTGAACTCATCAATATTAAGGATAAGATGGTCGCTCAATGACCAATAAATCCCAACTGGTGAAAAGTGCTGCTGTTACAGATTAGGTGTAATTCAATGTCAGAGGTCAGAATGTTCTGGCTGATCGGCACATAAATGGTAACCTTTACAACCCTCCGCTCTTTGTACTACCGAAGCATGAGGCAGAAAAACAAGGTGGTGATCGCACAAACTGGTGAACACTGGTGGAGGCGACACTTCTGTTTCATTAACCAATCTCAGTCATAGACTGATGAAGACAAATTAATATTCATAAAAACACATTCCGTGACAATGATCCTGCCATTGACAGTGACATACATTTGTCTTTTGGGTTTGATTATGCTGATTTTGACACCATTTCATAAGTTCTGTTGGTTTTTTCCTTTTTTTGTCTTTTTAAATGTTTGTTAAGTCTTCAGTCGATATTAGATCACCAAATGTTCTGACCACTATCAGGTGATCATTTTTTACACTTTTAAAAAAATTGTTATATATACATATACATATACATATACATATACATATACATATACATATACATATACATATACAGCTGAGCCAAGAAATATTTGGACAGTGACACAAGTTTTGTCATTTTAGCTGTTTATGAAAAGATATTCCAGATACAATTATATAATCAAATTGGGCTTAAAGTGCAGACTCTCAGCTATAATTTGAGAATATTCACATTCAAATTGGAGCAAGGGTTTAGGAATTACAGCTCTTTAATCTGTTGCCATCTCTTTTTCAAGGGACCAAAAGTAACCGGACAATTGACTCAGAAGGCTGTAAACAATATGGCAAGGCTGCATGGGCACTTCCCTCGGTAACCTGTCATCAATTAAGCAGTTAAAAAGTCTGGCGTTGATTTCAGGTGTGGAGTTTGCATTTGGAAGCTGTGGCTGTGAACACACAACATGCGGTCAAAGGAGCTCTCAATGGAGGTGACATAGGCCATCCTGAGGCTGAGAAAAAGAAGTAATCCATCAGAGAGGTAGCAGAAATGTTATGATCAACAGCTTGATACATTATAAGAAAAAAAAAGAGTGCACTGTTGAGCCTGGGAACTCAAAAAAGGCTGGAAGTCCACGGAAGAGTGGTGGATGATCACAGAATCCTTTCGATGGTGAAGAAAAACCCCTTCACAACATCCACTCAAGTGAAGAACAGGCTCCAAGAAGTAGGTGTATCAGTATCTAAGTCTATATTAAAGAGAAAACTTCATAAGAGTAAATCCAAGGGATCACCCAATGGTGCAAACAATTGGGGGTGGTTTCCTTCGGTCTCTGGAACCAAATATTACTGGTTCAACTCCTGGCTCCTCCTTGTGCATTGAAGTGTTGTTGAGAAAGACACTGAACCCTTAACAGCTCCACTGGCACTGATGAACAGCTGCCTACTGCTCATGGTTCATCCTTGATGGGTTAATTTCAGAGAATGAATTTCCCCAAGAGGAATTGATAAAGGATAGATTATTATTATAATTGATCAGCCTCAAAAATAGAAAGCCCAGAATTGACTTTGCCAAAAAACACCTGAAGAAGACAGGCCAGTTCTGGAATTGTTCTGGATTTGGCAGATGAGACTAAGATCAACCTGAACCAGAATGAAATGGAGAGAATGAATGAATGGATGGAAAGAAGAAAGTTTGGATAAGAATTGAAACAGCTCATGATCCAAAGCACACCAAATCTTCTATAAAGCAATAGATGGCTTCCAATGGCACTGGGTCACTTGTGTTTGCTGATGATGTGACAAAAGACATGAAGGGGCCAGATGAATTCTGAAGTGTATAGGGATATACTTTCTGCTCATATTTAGCCAAATGCAGCAAAGTTGATTGGACGTCACTTCACTGTACAGATGGACACTGATAGTGCGAAAGTAACCCAGGAGTTTTTTAAAGCAAAGAAGAGGAATATTCTGCAATGGCCGAGTCAATCACCAGATTTCAACCCAATCGAGCATGCAGTTCACTTGCTCAAGACAAAACTTAAGGCAGAAAGACACACAAACAAGCAACAATTGAAGGCAGTTGCAGTAAAGTCCTGGCAAAGCATCAAAAGGAGGAAACACACTGTTTGGTGATGTCCATGGGTTCCAGACTCTTGGCAGTCATTGCCTGGAAAGGATTCTCAACAAAATATTGAAAAGTAACATTTTACTCAGGCTGATGTTAATTTGTCCAATTACTTTTGAGCTCCTGAAATGAGGAGCGTTTGTATAAAAATAGCTACAATTCCTCCATGTTAAATTATATATTTTTGTTCAACCCCTTGAATTAAACCTTAAAGTCTGCACTTCAATTCTGTTATAGTTGCTCCATTTCAAATCCAATGTGGTGGCATGCCGAGCCAAAATCATTAACATTGTGTTACTGTCAAAATATTTCTGGGCCTGACTGTACATTTACATATACTGTACATATCTGGCAAGTTAAAAGTAAAATTGTGTTGTCATTGAATAAACAAGAGAAACTAAATGAATAAGGAACAGCCCCAAACAATGTATCAACAATACTTTATAAATAACCTTCATTCACACCCCAATTTCTAATCATCATATATTTGGTATTAAACCCTTTAAATTTCCTCCTCAAGCAGAATCCACTTCTTGAGTTGGCCTACAATTTTCCAAAGTCATGCGAAAGTAAGAGGTTCCTGGCAGGAGCAAAAAGGAGATGAGGATAAAAAAGAAGAGAAGAAGAAAAAGAAGAAGACGTCCTGAGAGTCCCAGAGAAACCTCCTGTGCGTTGCTTTAGATTCACGTCGAGTTTCGGATGCGCCCAGGCAATGCACGCTGAATATGTGATGGAGGCTTTCTTTGCTCTTAATTTCATTAGCGGGACGCTCGGGCGACTGAAGAGTGCCGGGGATTAATCAGGGGGTTAAGTGAGTTTAAAAGATCTGATTGAACAGCTCGCAAATTTTGAGGCTTCATTTGAAGACAAAAAAAAAACTTTCTTCTTCCTTTTCTTTTTTAATTAAGATATCACAAGGCTTGACCTTGACTGGAACAGAGTATAAATGAGTGAATTAATTGTGGAGTGAGAGGGATGTGAGCTTTTGGGAAAAAATGTAGGATTTAATTAAAAGCTGGGGAGGGGGTTGGCTTCAGGACACTGGTGGAAGGGCAGGAAATCAGGCCATACACTGATAAGAAGTAGGGCTTGACAATACATAGATATACATCTAATATCATCCAATATTTTCTGTGATACTGCATCTATAATTTGACTATATGTCTTGGCGACTCTAGTTTTTAGAAAAAAAAATTACAGTTAAAATTATGCATTTCAACACCCTTAAATTACTATTTTGGAAGTCACAAAAAAACTGCTTTTTGGAAAAAAAAACAACAGGAATCAACGTGAACATTATCAGGGTAATTATATGTAGTTAGACATGAGATATGAATACATAAAGTGCGAGGAAATCAGGGAGAACATCTGAAAAATGAAAAAACAAATAAAGAAAATGTACCCTAAAATTACATGAAGTAAATGAGAAAATCAGGGGAAATCTATATACACTATATACAATATAGTGAATTATATAACAAATTGAAACAAGCAAATCAACTAAAACCACCAAGAAGGAATCAAAATTAAGTTGATCAATTATATATGTGTAATAACAGTTTTAGTCTCCTCTTTTCACAGCATGATGAAACACTGTAGCACTGAAATATATAATATATCTATTTTTCTATCTATTTTTCCTATTACAACAAAAGGAACATTGAGGTTGGATGTTATGATTAAAGAAGAAAAGCAGTGACCTTGAGTCTCATTCTTTTACATTTTCTAAAACCTGAGGAAGAGATAAAGAGCTCACATTACCGTTTCATTGTGGAGGGAAACCCAACACAATAGTTTCGTCATTCAATAAATCAGATGTATAGTTTCTTTCTGACATAAGACATTAGTTTAGATATGACATTGTTTTCTTTTTCCTTCAAGATGGCAGAGGGCGGCACGAACGTTTCCTCTTTGAATTTGTAGGTGAAAAAGAACAAGAGCAAGAGTTTCATGGCAAAATGGAAATTATGCCTGGAGGATAATAACTCTTTGTCGCCTGAAAGGGACTGGACTTGCAAGCCAAAAGCAGGCTCATAAAATCATGGCGACGCCCATCGAGGAGTGAGACTGCTCGCTGCGCCTCCAAAATAAGGCTGTTTTTTAGGGTTTGACCAGAGTTTCTATAGCGGTGGCAAATTAAGCAATTTGTAACTGCTGTGTGATCGAGTCCTTCTAACCTGGAAAAAAGAAAGTTTGTTTCAATGACTTTAATTCAGGTGCTCTTGTTCCAAAGCAGAGATGGCTGTAATACATGCTTACCTTTTTGATAGGACAGAGATGGCGTTCACGGGCTCCCGGTAGCCGCCCACATTAAGTTCATGTCCCTGGTGCTTGCCTACCAGGCAGTAAATGGAACAGTCCCGTCTTATCTCCAGGATATGGTCAAGCCACATGTCCCTACCCGTCCCCTCCGATCTGCCACCTCTGGGCGACTGTCCACCCCATCACTCAGAGCCCCTGGCTGCCCATCGAACCGGTCTCGCGTCTTCTCGGTTCCTGGCTCCTCAGTGGTGGAACGAACTCCCGAAAAAGGTCAGAACAGTATCCTCCAGGTAATCGCACTTAGCCCCCAACCCCCCCCCAAAAAAAATAAAAATGAGCAATGAAATTAACATATGTATATGGTTCTGAGATGGCTATTTGGTTGAGCAGTGACTTCTGACTTCCGACTACTGGTACTTCGGATCTTCGGTGACTGAATTGCACTCCTTGTAAGTCGCTTTGGATGAAAGGGTCTGCCGAATGACTGTTATGTAAATGTAAATGTTTTAGGATTTCGGTAAGGGTAAGGAGTAGGGGTACAGGCAGGACTAGGCTTAGGCGTAGGGATGGGGTAAGTAAATACAGATACCTCTTGACAGTAACTTATGAGTATAGTAACTTAATTTAAATCACGTTACCTGACACTTGCCAAGAGTCAGAATAGGCACTGTACATCAAAAAAAAATCAGCCCCATCCCTTTAATCAGAAAACTAATGCTGGCAAGGTCTTTGAGAGGAAACAAAAGTCTGAGGTCATTGGCCATTAAGAATTCATGGAATTGTAATGTTGTTCATTCCAGGCTTCATAAAATTGTAGTCTTGTTTGTTCCAGGTTTCATGAAATAATAGCTTTGTCGTTCCAGGCTGCATAAAATTGCAGTCTTGTTCTTTCTGGGCTTCATAGACTTGTAGTCTTGTTTGTTCCAGGTTCTGTAGAATTGTAGTCTTATTCAATCCAGACTGCATAGAATGCCAGTCCTGTTCGTTCATGGCATCATGGAATTGTAGTCTCGTTCCTTCCGGGCTGCAAGAAAGTATTTTATGTGTTTGAGCCGCACAAAATGAAAATAATCAACATGTTTGATTTATTGAAATGTAAACAGTTTATGATGTCATCTGTCATATATATATATATATATATATATATATATATATATATATATATATACAATCCAAACTGTGTCACAACTTTGTAGCAAAATAGTTCCCCGCTTCTCATCGTCTCCTCTTGGGAGATGAAAAAGTGAGTGTGAGGTGTGAGAGGCAGGAGTGATGGAGTGAGCTCCCATGGCCTGGCTCTTGATGGATTAATCCCACTTGCATAAAGGCATGTAGATCATCTCAAATCTGGACCATCGGTCTGCACACTGCCACTTGATAAGACAGAGGCGGCGGGGCTGGAACCTGATTCGGCTTTATTGATTCCCCGGGCCATCGACACAGATCCTTATCACACACTCACACACACATAGACAGGCAGAGTGATGTTGGACCATTTAAAGTGTACATTTTGTCGGCTCTATAGGTTTCTTGGAATCGGCTCAAATCCTTGGCTCTCGCTTTGCTTCAGTGTATTTCCCGTAATGGCTGACTCCCGTCAAGTAAATGGGTCAATCAGCACACATTTTCAGGCATTCAGTTGCATAGCACGCCAACAAACTCTTTGTTTAAAACAAAGGGGAGGTGGGTTGAGCTTTCAACGCTCAAGCAATTGTTGTGTTATAGATCAGTGTCGTGTCACAAAAGCGTTTTTCTCGGCAGAGAAAGAATCAGCGACAAATTGATCCAAGTGTTGCCCAGGTGAAAAATTTTTTTGGCTAAAGATCCCTATTGTCTCACGGCCATTCAATATACAAAGAGCCAGAGTGAACCGGTAGGGAAACATGCTGCTCGACTCTGATAAAATTGCTGTGACCGTCAGCCGTGAGAAAATTGCTGGGGATTTCATTCAAGCGTCAGGCGTTAAATCACAAATTATATCATGACATAATGTTCCCGGACAGAACTGTTCTAAGAACTGTCCGCCAAAAGCACGCTTCTAAGGACTCCACTCCTCCAGGGAAACCTTTTAGCTTTGCACAGGCAGTAAAGGACCACAGTAGAGACTGGTGTAGTGCAAACATTTGCAATGTATACCTTAAACCTTATGTATACCTTAAACCATCGCAAAGAAGAGGATGACAATTAAAAAAAAAAAACACCGCGGACAATCAAATTGGTTTAAGTGTTTTCATTTCCTCTCTTTCACAGTGTGATGCCATCGAAATGCTAATTTCGCCGAAAACGTTGATGCTCCACTGCAAGCCCCAGAAATCCATCCGTGGTGTTGCAGGCCAGAAGCGCTTGGACCTCTCATTGGTCCATTTCTTGCTGGTCCGTCCGTTTTGTCACAAGAAAACAGTTGATCATGACCACAATAGTGTTTATAAATGGCACTCCCCCATCCACAAGAAAAATGGTAATGGGTGTGGCTTAGGAGTTCAACCACTCACCAAGCACACATGAGCACGAAAAAAAAATAAACGCCTCTGAGTAGGACCTGAGATGGTTCGAGCCCAGTTCCTGAAAAGGTTCTCGGAACTGCAGAAACTTTCCGTAATGTGAAAAGGGCTAACCATTCGCTGCTGCTGAAAAATGAATTTAATTGTCTCACTTTCCTCAATTAGCTAAATTTTGGGGTTGCCAACGTCATTCACTTGTGGTGTTTGTCAGCTGGATCCACGAGCTGCAGGCTATTTCTTGATTTTCTGTCCTCATCCTGGAAAAGATCGTAGCAGTGAGTCGCTGCTGCATCGAGAAGTGTTGTAATTACACGCAGAGAAAAATAGTCTATGGAAAAATGATTTTATAGGAAATAGCCTTGAGCTAAAGATTAACATAATCAGCAACCCTCTTGGTATAATACTCCCAAAATGCATGCAGTAAATCCCTCATACTTTTGCGTGTTTCTCACATATGGCGCCCCCGCTGTGCACGTGCTGCCAGGTGCACACTCCCTCTACGCACTGGTGTGTGTCCTGGATGTGACATTAGGCTTCAATCAAAACATTCTTGGCTCGATTCTCAGCTCCTCCTAATAAATTAAATATTAATTTCAGTGGTCAAATTTCACTGATGTAGTGCATGAAGTGACAAAGAGATTTTTATTTAGCATGTCATGAGTAGAACATTGACTTTATACAAGTTGAATATGATTTTTTATGATATATTGTTGACTTCATATTGCCAGTGTGAGTTGTTATTGATGTATTCAAAGTTTGAATAGAAGTTTTATCTATGGTGTTTTTCCATTTCTAATTTAATACAATACAATTTCAATACAATTCAATAGAATTATGCTGTAGTGGTAGTGGTCATCACCAGGGCCAAAAGAACTAGAAGGAAGAAACTACCGTGATGAAGTGGGATTATTCAGAATTTATCATGCCAAAATGCATTGCTAAAAACCACAAAAATAGGGAACACAAACTTTTAGGTAATAATTCAACAATTACAGGAATGTAATGCAAAATTCAGTGTTTTTAAAGAAAGTATGGCTTATTGCTTAAATAATTCTCACATTGATCCTTTTAGGCTTCTTAAGATCATGGGAGAAAGTCCACACTGAGCCCAGGTGAGGGGGGGACATTCTCAACCATAAGCCGTTGGAATAGTTGAGATATTCTCTGTAAATCACAAGACAAATGTTTCTCCCCAGTCTGGAATATTTTTACATATATACCAGAGAGAGAAAAAAAAAAAGAAATTCGAGTCAATTTTCCAGCCAAAATGTGACTGATCTGAGCGAACACTGACCACGCTGTAAGGATTGATGGGAATGGGACATTGTGTTATTTGACACGGTGCCGGTTTGTTTGCATCCCCCCCCCCTCCCTTGGCCCGTCAGAAGTTGACCGTGGTTTGGATGAGTAGCAGGGATCCAGTCCCTCACACCTGACAAATCGTCTCGCTCAGATTGATTGGTTTCCTGTTGTTTAATTCATCAGTGTTTCTTTAGCCCGAGGCGGCCGTGAAAAACGACACGTTCCAAGCAGCCGCCGCCCCACACGTGGTGTATGATGAAGAAGGAATGGCCGGGCGGGGGACGGTGTCAGTAATGGCCTGACTATCCATTACCAGGTTTGTCATGCTGTTTGTTGCTGCTGAAGGATGGTCACACACAACATGTACATGGTTTTAATAATATCCCAGGATTGCAGCCTTGCTATTGGACCCCTCAGCCAGCATGCGACTGATATTTAAGTGAAATGGTTGAAGTATAATTTTATATTAAACCAAACTGAATGATTGATTTTAAGGGTCAGGCCTTGAATTCTGTGTTACAAAGTAATAGCTTGACATTCAATCAGAATCCATTACAGGAGCTGACATATCTGATTTTTTTTTTTTACATTTCACCCAGCATCAGTAAATCTTGCTGTTCTGAACAAATGTATATTATATCAGTAGACATGTAAATCAATCCCAACCCTTCATGATATCCAGCTTTAACACCATTCCTCTGATGTGAAATGTTTGAATCAGCCACAATGGAGGGATCATCTTCACACATATCAAAGCTTTGGAAAAACCTTGTGATTAAGTTTTTGCAAAAATTACGCCCCTCGGTCGACACTGGGGGGGGGGGTAGTCAGAGACGCCAACAAGCCATTATTAAGTTAAACAAAGAGAAGATCAGAACTTAGTATGTGGGACGGAGCAATGGTGCTCATCAGGCAGCTGAATTCGGTATGATGCAAAGGGTTAAAATAACATCTAGATGCCAGGAGCTCTCTAAAATGGCTGTGGATGAGAAAACTACAGCACATGTTGTATCACTGGTGACTGAGGATGTGACATATAGCACCCTGTTTCCCATAGTAAAGACTTCACCCAACCCTTAATCATGTACCACAGGGGTGGGCAAACTGCGGCCTGCGGGCCGCATCTGGCCCGTTGGTCTTTTTAATCCGGCCCGCCAAAGATTGGCACAGAGTTCATACTTGAATGATTGGATCAATGAATGTGGGAGCTCAAACAGGGGAATATTTCCTTTTTGGAGCTGCTTGAGAATTTTCCTGAGCTGAATGACACAGATTGGCTTTGCGATTTAACCTTACTTTGGACATACCGACACATGAATGAGCTGCACATGAAGCTACAAGGGAAAAAAATGTTTTTTGCATGCAAGCAAACGTCAGCTAATGTTCAGGCAAATGTCAGACGAATCTGATATTTACTGTTAACAAATGCTTTTTTTTTTTTAAATGTATCGTATCTTGTGCTGACCCGGCCCGTCTGTCAAATTTTAAAAGTCAATGCGGCCCCTGAGCCAAAAAGTTTGCCCACCCCTGATTTACCAGTACTTTTTCAACTATGAACGAGATGTAGAGGAACTTGATTTCATGACACATGAGATAAGGGTCAAAAGTCAAAAAGGATACTGATGCTGGGCCGCTTTGCGTTATCTTGCAATACATTCAGCATCAAATCCAAAAGAATTTGTTGATCCATTTTAAGTATCTAAATCCTCAAAATGTTGTGCCTCCTCACAGCTAAAACGGCAGTGTTTTGGCAGTGTTTTGGTATCTGTGCTGTCATTTTCACATGGTGATGTACCATTTTAAGCAGACCCTGCAAGAAATTTGATTTATCCTCGAGAGTGGAACCTTGACTCACGAGTGCATCGACTTGCAAGTTTTCCAGGGTACGAGCCCTCGCTCAGTCGGTTTATCTACTTTGTGTTACGAGCCTAGATCTGAGTTAGGAGCGAGTGGGATGGGCATTTGAGACCGCTGTCTGTGACGTGGCGCCCTCCACCACTAGGTAGCCCAGCAAAAGTAATCAAAAAAACTTGAGCGAGGTGTGAATGCTGTTGACTTGTTAATGAAGAGATGGAGAAGTTGTTGTGGGTGAGATACCGTGACTCGGACCATCATCCATGAGAAGGCACGACACATTTACGGATATTCGGTGTAGCAGACAGCGGCATCGGAAGAGTCATCCAAAGCCAGGTGGGGATCATTTGATCGTTTTAAAAAGAGGACCAGCATTCACTTAGTCTCTAAATTAACTTCAGTGATGACGTCCAGCACAGTGTGCAAGTTAAATTTAGCGATACATTGTACCATTATGTTTGTAGCAAGTAAATTAAACGCTTAAGAGTAAGTTAAGAGCATGAAATGAAAAAAATCCCCCAACCTCCTTCGCCGATCTCTTCCCTTGCCGCCAGCATCTTCATCCAATCTTCATGCTAAGAACACTCAATGAAACCAGTTTATTTCTTTACATTCTCTTTTTTTCCTTTTTAAATACATTAATTGTTTTTCATAAAGTCTCCTTCTCCTTTTGGCTTTTCCCTTCAGGGGTCGCCACAGCAAATCAACCTTCTCAATCTATTCTCTATTTCCTCCTCTCTCATGCCAACTACCTTCATATCCTCTCTCACTACGTATGTAGATCGTCTCTTTGGTCTGCCTCCAGACCTCCTGCCCGGCAGCTCCAATTCCAGAATCCGTCTACCACTATATTCACTATCCCTCCTTCGTACATGACCGAACCATCTCAGTCTGGCTTCTCTGACCTTCTCTCCAAAACATCTAACAAAACATTGTTCCTCTGATAGACTCATCCTGATCCTATCCATCCTGGTCACTCCCAAAGAGAATCTAAGCATCTTCATCTCTGCAACCTCAAGCTCTGCGTGATGTCTTTTTGCCAGAGAGCATCGCTGGTCTCACCACTTTCTTGTACACCTTTCCTTTTATTCTGGGTGATAGTCTTCTATTCCATAGTATCCCTGACACCTTCTCCGCCCATTCCAACCTGCTTGAATCTGTCTCTTCATCTCTTTTCCACACTTTCCATTGCTCTGGACTGTACCTGAAATCCTCCATTGTCTTGATCTCCACTCCCCGTAGCCTCACCATTCCAACATGGTTCCTCTCATTCACACACATATACTCTGTCTCGCTGCAACTAACTTTCATTCCTCTCCTTTCCAGCACATACCTCCACCTATCGAGATTTTCCTCAACCTGTTCCTTGCTCTTACATCAGATCACAATGTCATCTGCAAGCAACATGGCCCATGGAGATTCCTGTCTAACCTCATCTGTCAGCCTGTCCATCACCACTGCAAGAGAAGGGGCTCAGAGCTGATCCTTGATGGAGTCCCACCTCCACCTCCAACTTCACTGTTACCACCACAGCACACGGCACCACTGTCTCACAGCTAGCATACAGGTCTTGTACCAGTTTAACATACTTCTCTGCCACTCCAGATTTCCTCATACAATACCAGAGCTCCACTCTTGCACCTTGTCGTATGCTATTTCTTGGTCTGCAAAAAGAAAATACAGCTCCCTCTGGCCTTCTCGGTAATTATCTATTAGCATTCTCAACGCAAATACTGCATCAGTAGTACTCTTTCTAGGCATGAAGCCATACTGCTGTTCACAAATTCTGACTTCTGCTGTCAGTCTAGTTTCCATAAACTCTTTCCCATAACTTCATTGTATGGCTCATCAACTTTATATAGTTGCTGCAATTCTGCGCATTCCCTTTATTCTTGAAAATAGGCACCATCACGCTTTGTCTCCATTCTTCAGGCATCTTCTCACTCTCTAAGATCCTGTTGAATAATTGAGTCAGAAAGTCTACCGCTGCCTCTCCTAGACACTTCCACACCTCCACATGTATTTCATCAGAACCTGCTTTTCCACTCTTCATCCTCTTCAATGCTTTCATCACTTCACTTTTACTAATCTCTGCTACTTTGTGGTCAACAATAGTCACCTCTTCTACCCTTCCCACTCTTTCATTTTCCACATTCATCAGCTCTTCAAAGTACTCTTTCCATCATCCCATCACTCTTCTAGCATCTGTCAATACATTTCCCTGTCTATCCTAAACCACCCGGACCTGTTGTACATCCTTTCCATCTTTATCTCTCTGTTTCACCAACCTGTATAGATCAGTCTTTCCCTCCTTACTGTCCAACCTAGCATACAAGTCATCGTACACCCTTTGTTTTCCTTTTGCTATCTCTATCTTTACCTTACATTGTCTCTACCTGTACTCCTGTCTGTTCTCTTCAGTCCTCTCAGTGTCCCACTTCATTGCTAACCGTTTTCTCTGTATATACTCCTGCACTTCATCATTCCAACGCCAAGTTTCCTTTATTGTTATTCATTAAGTATGTTTTCTTATTTGAAAACACATCACAAAAACAGGGGGCTGGAGTATTCGTTTCAGTTCTTTTGAATGGGCACATTTAATTTGATATACAAGCAAGTTGAGTTATGAGCGCTGTCACGGAATGAATTAAACTCAAAAGTCAAGGTATTACTGTATTGATTCAGCAAATGGACAACAGTGATTGAAGAATCAGATAATAACTGAATAGAAAAGTGTGTTTTAAAAATAAAGGGCAGCTGTTGCCCAGAAGAATTACTGGACCCTCAAGGACCCTCACTTTAAACTTCTTTTGAATACTTATTGTTAATACGTGTGTTATTAATGTTAGCATGCCTTTCTTTCTAAGGAGGAGGTGAAGGAGGAGGAGGTGAAGTCATGGTTTATCAATATTTCCATAGGCTCCTGACTGTGGGCAGGCTTGTTTGTATCCTGTGCGCTGCACCGCACTGCGTCCCTGTGAAAACCCACAAGCGGACGGTTGTAAGCTCACGTGTTTAGGTTTGTCTGGGGGCCGAGATGAGGCATCCACACAGCTCTGATCACAGATGGTTTGAAAGCTCCTCTATTACTCTCACAGCGAGTGCGTGCCAGAGCATCGGGGCAGAGCCTGACTCAAGGTTGGGACAGGTGAGGCTCAAAGAGAGAATAATTGGCCCACAGACTGCAATGATATTAATGATACAATTAGAGCGGGCCTTTGGTTTCCTCTGTGGCAGAAACAGGTAGTGATAGGTGATACCGGGGGACTTCACTAGTGTCAGTCCGATCCTTCTGATGCCTTACTGATCCCACAAAAGCGGGAGGCTGGCACACGCTCGCTCAGCTTCATTTCCCATGGTGCCCCCCCGCCTTTGAGCGCTGACCTTGGTTGGAAGCTCCCTCGCGGTGAGAGAAGAGATGGAATATATGTTTGAAAGATCAAAACGGTCCGGGGCTCACCTGTCTCCACAAACACCGAGGCACCGCCTTCACAGCTCCCATTCATTATGGTAGCCGATCAGAATCGATTCGGCTGCAGGACACAGACGTGCACGCTGAGGAAAGAAAGAAAAGGCACGGCGATATCTGCTACGCGGCGATTTCATTGGTTCCACTGCGTCCAATAAAAGCCGCACCTTCTGACCCACTGCTAAATTCAGATGATTTTCCTACTCTCATAAATAAGAAGTAGATAATAAAGAGATCTAATTTTTTTCACCAATAATTACAATAAATATTACATGGAAAATTACAAAAGTTTGCAATGTTCTTGCCCCTGTCTGCTTTGGTTTGATCCGGGTTTCCTAGTTACTTCCCACAATACAGCAAATGCAGCACACTGCAGCCCTGACTGAGATAATAAATCAATTGATCAATGAATGAATACTAAAAACAATAATGATCTGGCCTTTTTAAAGATTTAGGAGGAAGAGACAAAATGTGTTGGCAATAAAAAAAAAAAAGGCAAATGTAGATTTTACATGTTCCTGATTTGCCTCTGTATAACAGAAGAATCTTGATGTCCGTTTTTCTGCATTACACATTTTGGACCGAAGTAGCACCTCATCCACTGACCTGGAACAACACTAACCTTCCACTGTTAAGTTGAAGTAAAATTGTGTCAAAATAAATTATTCAAAATTAAAGAAAGGATGTGGTAATGAGGATGAATTTATCAAAATAAAACAGAAAGTGATCAGTTTCGACAATGACAGAAAAAACAAAAACATAACAATTTCCAGAACCATTAATCTGAAAGTCCTGGTATTAAATAAAAAGAAAAAAACAGCAACCTTACATCCACAATGTTGCCATGACAACATGTAAAGTAATATAAAGCTCATTCGACAGCATGTTTAAACACAAAGCAGTTTCTGACCCCAAATTCACACGGCAGGTTTTTCTGACCTTTCCCAAAGTGAAATAGTTGATTTCATGCCATGTAATTAATTTCACTTGACAGTTAACTTTCACGTTATAAGCAATGAGACACTCAATGAGTAATGAATCCACGTCACTGGACACAGAGCTAATAATATACATTCTGGCGTCCTGAAGCAGGTTTCCATGAATAACTTCTCAAAATATCATTTTCTGCAGGATTTTCACCATTTAGCTTGGAATATTTCCTGCCTCTCGCCACACGTCTTTGCTCACACAGCTGGAGTTTCCCTCCATGCGTACTGGTTTCACTTCATTTGCGCAGACGCTGGAGAGTAACTTATAAACTTGGGTTTGACGATGCATCACTGGGAACATCTTGCCTAACCTCACCGCTCTCAGGACACGGGAGGGATATAATTTACCTGCTCCATTGACAGGATAACATAAAAATATAAAATTATATAAAATGATAAAAAAGCTGTATAATATAATATAATATAATATAATATAATATAATATAATATAATATAATATAATATAATATAATATAATATGCATAAAGAATTAGTTGCTATTTTTAATAAATGAAATATAATAACACTAGACAAAAAATTATAAAAGCTTGACATTTATGCCAAATCACCTAGAAGTTAAAAACAAATTGAAAAAAAATGTTTGTTTTTTTAGCCATTATTGTTAGAATATGTTAAATTTCCTCAACCAATTAAAGGGGGCAGGGGTGCAGGGGTGGAGGGCTCCAAAAAATGTCTTTTTTAACTTTATTTTATAGACTTTATTTACTTTTTTGGGGGGATCAGGACCTCAAATGTCAAGCCTGTGTGACTGTGTGTGTGTGTGTGTGTGTGTGTGTGTGTGTGTGTGTGTGTGTGTGTGTGTGTGTGTGTGTTTTTCAGTTTTATGTGTATCACACACTTACTGTACAAAACCACCCACACAAGTCTTACACCTGACAAAGAGTCCACACAAAGCCACTCTTGAAAACAGAACCTGCAGCTAAAAGCATGGCTCTCCAACATTTCAGGTTGAAAGCTTCAAAATAAAAGTGGCAGAGTTGTGACACACACACAGCATAACAAGCATGTTTTGTTGACCACCCTTTTTTTTCAACTTCTTTTGTATTTATCATTTATGATTTTATATCAGTCAAGTGAATTGGAGGTGAAGAAATGAAGGTGGAGATTTAGAAGATGAGGAATCCTATCTACCAACATTATAAGTAATCCATTGAAATGTCAAATAATTGCAAAATAATTAACAGAGAATTTGCAATCAAATTTTGTGCCATGTTTAACAGGCAGATAATGTGCAGTAATCAAACAAGATTTTTTTGAACAACATTTATACAGTACAAAATTCACCTCGTCTGCCTCCTCCTAACTGCAGCCGGTGCAGTGCTGTCCAGTCTGCCGATCTGAGGCCTCAACATCTTCACCCCGGCTGGCTCGGTTTCACTCTTCACCCCCAGCGATCATCTGAAATTCAGAACAGAGAAAGAATGTTGATGCATTTATTTATTCGGCCTGTGTTTACTCAGATTTTCCTGCAGGATATGGCTGCCGCTACGGCGGCGGCGGCGGCAGCGGGGGATGCTCCTCGGTGTGGGCGGTTACCTGAGGGAGCCGCCGTCTCGCTCTCAAGCTTCTTTTCAAGCACCAGCTCTTGTTCTGTGGGCCGGATCACGCTGAGAACCTGCCTGGGAAGCTTCCGACGCTTTCCTGTGGCACCGAGGCTCTCATCTATTTTGGATGATGGAGCCACTGAAAGACTCAGGTGGACGTGTCTGGTACCCAGGCCGGGGGCAGCGGTGGGAGGGGGGCAGGCGGGTAGGGGGCTATAACTAAAGAAGGGGTAACAGGCTCAGATCAGGAAAGCAAAATTTAAAGTTATTAAGTTTATGGTTTGAAGCTGGACCACCACTGACCACTGTGGCGCAACACCTTTTCTGAATCTTTTCATATATGTACATGAATTTATGGCAGACGCTAAAGATAAATGGCTAAAGAAAACACAGTGATATTATGAGAACATTTTGAAAAGATATCATATATTTTGATTATTTCTATTTTAGGACATATGATATTGATATATATATATATGTACATGAATTTATGGCAGACGCTAAAGATAAATGGCTAAAGAAAACACAGTGATATTATGAGAACATTTTGAAAAGATATTATATATTTTGATTATTTCTATTTTAGGACATATGATATTGATATGCTGATTTTTTTTTATTGCTTTTTTTATCTTGTTGATGTGCATCCTTTTTTTGTTGATAATTTCATTTTATAATTTTTTTCGCCATGTTCTCCGCATTTCCTACAAATATGTGCTTGTTTTGATTCATTTCAGTCTCATTGTTTTTTATTAATCCTTTCTCACGGTCTGCTTGGTTAATTTCACTTGATTATTTTAATTTTAACATCTTCTGCCAGTACTTGTTCAATTTGAATGACACAATTACTGGCAATTATATAACACTTACGCTCAGGTGATCATAAAGAGTAATACAACACATATCATGAATAATTACATTTCTGTCCATTTATCATGTTGTTATAACTTTTTAAATTCACAATTTTCAGATACTCCCACTGATGTTGCTTATTTTATTGCTCAGTTCTTAATTTCCCATTGATAATCCAGTTTTTTATACATTTCTGATCACATTTTAGTCCTTTATTGCCCATATATGAAGATTATCTTTTTTTTCTCTTCCCAGGTAATGTCATTGTAAGGTCATCTCTGGCAACAGCCACAGGGGATTCTGGCAAGCCTTCTGAGCCAGAGCAAAAAGTTGCAAAAGTGTTTTGAATTAGCTCAAAATAAGCTCCCCAGCATTTTTATAGAGAATAATCTACATTCAGTCGAAGGTTTGGGTCAGTAACGTAACTACTGTGAAGCACGAGGCACCGGTGAGACAGAGGGGAAATTTGATTCACAGCCAACTAATATAAATCTGGAGAAATCTCTGTCAAAGAAGCGCGGACGGAATAATTGTTTGCAATGGGAAACCTCAGAGGAGTCCTCAGAGCTCATTCCGGGGGCTTTTGAAGTGAGCGCTGACATTGGAGAAACTCAAGGGCGGGGAAGGAATGGGGGGGGCTTCAAATGAAGAGAGAGATGGAGCCTCGTTCACCTCAGAAATTATAAGCAGTGATTTCAAGGCACCGTGAAGTTTGTGAGAATAAACTGTGGCGCAGGAGGGAGGGTGTGTGGAGGCAGGGTGGGGGTGGGGGGGGGGAGGGGGGGGTGGGGGGGGAGTCTGGGGGTCCTAAAGCAAAGAAAGATCTGAATCTCTGCACTTGAGCAGATCATTAAAAATGAAACAAGTTGTGCTTGTAAAACAGGGGAGTGCGGTGGCCTGAACTGCGCGCGCTCAGCAGAGGACCCTATCATTGGCTTCAGTGCAATATAACAGAGGAAGAGAAGAGATGGAAAAGAAAAACATCCCTTCATTACAAAACAAAACCAACAAAAGTGAAAGAAGAGGAGTCTGCAATGTGTTCACAGCCTTGGATTAGGTCCCTCACCTCTGTGCAAAATTGTAAGAGACACACATTGTCTTGTTGAGGTCTGGGGGTGCCGGGGCTCCACGCAGATTCCTGGATAAAACAACCAGGAGGCTGAAGTGCCATTTAATTTTCCAGTTAGCCTCTGTTGCCAGCCCAGTTATACTGCTTGGCCAAGATGTAGTCATAATTTTATTACAAAGGCTAAAATATTGAGGCAAAACTTGAAAATATCTTTGTTATTATGATAATTGTGATGACAAAAATGATGATGATGATTATTATTATCATTATTATTATTATCATAATCATCATCATTATTTTTATTATATAACAATGATGATTACAGCCATTGTTGTTATAGTAATAATTGCGATCATCATACAAGTTATCATCATAATCATAATCAATCATAATAAATATAACTGTTACAGAGGCTTCTATCTTCCAAGTAATGTGGCCCAATATAATATATCATTATCATTATAATAATAATCATCATCATCATAATCTAAATAACCAATGCAGCTTCAGCGCGGCACTGGCCCGTGTCTCCCCAAGCCTGCCTTGGTGGGGCACGGAGCAGTGTCCCCCTGAGCCGGTGCCAAGTACAGATAAATGCAGAGGGTTGCCGCTGGATGGGCATCCAGCTTAAAACTTTTGCCAAAACCGAACATGCAAATCAACCATAATAAACAGATCACAACGGTTCGGTCGAGGACCGGGTTAACAACGACCGCCATTGGTACCGATGACCTACAGGGTACCAGTGGAAATTGGGCTGCTGTGGGTCAAAGAAGAAGAGGAGGAGGAGGGTGTGTTCGGAAGCTGAGAGCAAGTAGAAAAGGAAAGAGCCTGGGAATGAGAGTAGGGAATTTGAGAGTTGGTTGACATGATGCAGAGAAGGAAGGTGGATGTACTGTGTGTCCAGGAGACCAGGTGGAAAGGTAGTAAGGCTAGAAGATTAGGAGCAGGCTTCAAGTTGTACTATTATGATACTGACAAGAAGATAAATGAAGAAGGAGTTATCTTGAAGGATGAGTTTGTTAGGAACGTTCTGGAGGTGAAAAGAATGTCAGATAGACTTATGAGTCTGAAACTGGAAATTGAAGGTGCAATGCTCAATGTTGTTAGTGGCTATGCCCCGCAGGTGGGATGTGAGTTTGAAGAGAAGGAGAAGTTCTGGAATGAGTTAGATGAAGTCATGCAGAATATCCCAAGAAATGAGAGAGTGAAAGTTGGTGCAGGCTTCAATGGACATGTTGATGAAGGCAAAAGCTGGGATGAAGAAGTGATGGGCAGATTCGGTATACAGGATAGGAATGCAGAGTGACAGATGGTGGTAGATTTTGCAAAAAGAATGGAAATGGCTGTAGTGAACACCTTTTTCCAGAAAAAACAGGAACATATGGTAACTTATAAGAGTGGAGTTAGGCCCACGCAAGTAGCGTGGGCCATCTTGTATAGATGAGGTAACCTGAAAGAGATCAGTAACTGCAAAGTAGTTGTAGGTGAGAGTGTAGCCAGACAGCATAGGATGGTGGTTTGTAGGATGACTCTGGTGACAAGGAAGATCAAGAGGACAAATGCAAAGCAGAGGACAAAGTGGTGGAAGCGTTGTATGGTTTTCAGGGAGGAGTTGAGAAGGGTCTGAGTGGTCAGGGTGGTCCAGATGATTGGACAAAAACAGCTAGTGTTATCAGGGAGACAGGTAGAAGAGTACTTGGTGTGTCATCTGGAAGGAAAGTAGATAAGGAGTCTTGGTGGTGGAATGAGGAAGTGCAGGAGTATATACAGAGAAAGCAGTTAGCAAATACAAGTGGGATAATGAGAGGAGAGAAGAAAACAGACAGGAGTACAGGTCTTTTACAAGGAGATATAACGTAAGGTAAAGATAATGGAAGCAAAGGTAAAGCAAAGGGCGTACGATGACCTGTGTGCTCGGTTGGATAGTAAGGAGGGTGAGAATGACCTAAACAGGTTGGCAAAACAGAGAGACAATGACGGAAAGGATGTACAACAGGTCCCGGTGATTAAGGATAAACAGGGAAATGTATTGACAGATGCTAGAAGAGGGATGGAAGATTTAAAGAGTACTTTGAAGAGCTGATGAATGTGGAAAATGAAAGACAGGCAAGGTAGAAGAGGTGACTATTGTCGACCACAAAGTAGCACAGATTAGTAAAGTGAAGTGAAGTGAGGAAGAAATTGAAGAGGATGAAGAGTGGGAAGGCAGTGGGCCCTGATGATATACCTGTGGAGGAGTGGAAGTGTCTTGCAGTAGAGTTTTTTTATTCAATTATTCAACAGGATCATAGAGAATGAGAAGATGCCTGAAGAATGGAGACGAAGTGTGATGGTATCCATTTTTAAGTTTGGAGTGGCAGAGAAGTATGTTAAACTGGTGCAGGACATGTATGCTCGCTGTGAGACAGTGGTACAGTGCGCTGTAGGGGTAACAGTGAAGTTGGAGGTGGAGGTGGGACTCCATCAGGGACCAGCTCTGAGCCCCTTCTCTTGCAGTGGTGATGGACTGGCTGACAGATGAGGTTAGACAGGCATCTCCATGGACCATGATGTTTGCAGATGACATTGTGATCTGTAGTGAGAGTAGAAAGGAAGGGTGTACAAGACAGTGGTGAGACCAGCGATGCAGTATGGCCTAGAAATTGTTTCAATGACAAAAAGACAGGAGGCAGAGCTCGAGGTCGCACAGATGTAGATGCTAAGGTTCTCTTTTGGGGTGACCGGGATGGATAGGATCAGGAATGAGTCTATACGAGAAACAGCACATGTTGAATGTTTTGGAGAGAAGGTCAGAGAAGCCAGACTGAGATGTTTTGGTCATGTACAGAGGAGGGATAGAGAATAAATTGGTAGGCGGATGCTGGATTTGGAGCTGCCAGGCAGGAGGTCTCAAGGAAGACCAAAGAGAAGATTTATGGACGTAGTGAGAGAGGATATGAAGGTAGTTAGTGTGAAAAAGGAGGATACAGAGAATAGGGTTAGTTGGAGAAAGTTGATACGCTGTGGCCACCCCTGAAGGGAAAAGCCAAAAGAAGAAGAAGATCATAATCAAAACCATCATCACTATAATCATCATAACATTAATAATAATACTCAATTTCCTCCAGGATCAATAAAGCATTTCTGCTCTTGATTCTGAATAATAATGAAAATAACAATAAAAAGAAATGCAACTCCCCTGTCTTCTGAAGAATGTGAGCTGATGCAACGTTAAACAGAAATTAAATTCTCCTGAGGAATTAAGAACATTGCAGCTTTCACCCACATGACACACAAAGAAACCAGAACTTTGAAGCGACAAGTTTTACTCGCTACTTTTCTTATTACTTGTAAAAATGTTTGTTCTTTTTTCATGCATCAGTATTTGTTTGTACTGCACGTACTGCAGATACGAGTTCCCTTTGATTCCTGCAGTAATGATGCTGCTTTCAGGCATTACGATAATAGTCGGGTCTGAGTGCATTGCTGGCACATGAAGGCTTAATTTGAGCCAATGCAAGTCATGCTTGTGATTGTAACCATGGGATAGCAGGACATTACATTCCATCAGTATGCAGGAATATTAAAGAAGGAAAAAAATTAAGACTATGGGGTGGTGGACTTTCTAAGATCTAACCTGTGTCTGAACCTGAACTCCCCAAAAGCCATAAACTTTTTCAGACTGCAGCTGTTTGTGTTCTGACCAGCAGTCAAGAATGTTTTCAGAAAACAGCTCAAAAACCCTACCTTTTATTCCACAAAGATGAGATGGATTCATGTGAAAACAACCTGGAGGCAAGATCTGGTCTGGAACATTTGCAGTGTAATTTAGCTACGCTCTAGCCTCTGATGCTTCCTTTTAACCACCGCTAACTAGGTGTAGAATTAAACTGCTCCTGTCTCCCCCATTTTTTGCGGAGCAGATTTTTATTTATCTATTTATTTATTTTTGAAGAAAAGCACCATTTGGGACTATGACAATCTGTTCCCCACCAAAAAAATTATTGAAATAAAAAATAAAGATAGGACCGTAGGTGACGGATCAAATGACCTTTGACCTTTGAAAGTAAAAGAATAGTTATTCCAATTCACAGCCTTGTTTGAAGTGTCATTTTGCATCTGTGTCTGCAGAAAAAAAATAAACTAAGAATTTAACATTGCAGGATTTTCAACATGCGTACTATATCCACGGGGAGATTGGCCAGAGGTACTGATCGCAACAAAAGATTCTACAGTTCACTATCATTTAGCCGGTATCCCAGGTATATATATATGTATATATATATACATATATATGTAAATACATATATACACACATATGTACATGTATGTTTGTGTGTGCGTATATTTATTCATATGTTTGTTTATTTATTTATTAGTAATTCATTGTTGAAATCCAGTCATGGCAACTGGACCTAAATGAAGGTACAGCTTCTAAAGAATTATTTTTGGCCTACACCTTAAGGCTTTGAAAAGACTTGTGGAAAACTATAACCAGCTCACTAAAGACTAGTTTTAAGTCTCAGCCTAGTCTCAGCTTGGTCTGAGACTAAAGACTGAGGATCTTACAGCAAGAGACTTAGCTAAGATTTTGATAAGACTTAAAGATGAGGAAACCCATTATGCTTATTTCCTGTTTTGTCGAAGCTCATCTATTTGTCGTTGACTTAGTCCTTACGATGACGTAACACAAGGATATGTAATAATATCAAACACATTTGATATTGTTGTAAGCCCCAAGACTAGGCAAACACTGAGCTGATGACTATGAATATTTGAAAAAAAAATATGTCTGATCTGTTTGTATAATTAGCATAATTTTTCTGAATGTTTGCCCAATTTTCCTTTTTTCAACAATGCTGAAAGACTTCTTGCTCTTCTTTCTTTCGTTCTTCTTTTCTATTGATTAAAGACTGGATGTTAACAGAGCCAAACAGTCTCTGGTTTAACCATTTTTTGGCAGCCCTTAAGATAAAACATTTCTGGGATAGGAATTAAGGCACGACTCATTTGGCTTCTCTTTTTTCTCTTTATTTGTTTGCTTTTGCTTTGTATTTTCCTTCTTCTCAGTACTTCTTGGAAACTGTGTGACCAGGGTTATACTCCAAGAAAATCCAATCTTCTGCAGATAGAAATGACTAGAAGCTATTGCTAACTGCATGAATCCCTGCACTAACATGCACTAACAATACCACCTGTACGTGATCATCACTTTTTTATGGCTTCATTTAACTAATAACTTTATTTTTTCACTCTCTTGAGGATCAAATTATCCATTGTTATATTTCCTAAAAAAAGGCAATGCATTCTGCACTTTGTATTAGAGAATTGTGTTGAATGTTCGTGTCCAGTCATTGTTTACCTTCACCTCAGTATAAGGTGTATCTGTCATACTCGGTGAATGAGGATGATTCTGACTGATTCTGATTCCGAAGTTTCACAGAAAAGTGATGCCCACCATTTGAACAGAAGGAGTGACACCCCAGACTTCAGACCAGCATTGTTTCTTCTTCTTCTTACTCATTGACAAACACGGCATTTGATTTTAGGATGAGCAACTGGGGGGTGAAAGTAAAACTAAACCAACCAACCAACTGATGAGTGTCATTGGGCACGTTTGGTGCAGCTCTGCAGGGGGTGCAGCTTTATCTACTGTAGCGGTCTCACAACTTAACTTGACTAGACATAGAAAGATAGATAAATATATCTACTGCTGCATGTTGCAAGGCACCCACCATTGCTATTTCTTTTATTAACATTAAAAAAGTTATTATTGTACCAGTTCACATATTGTCATGTAACTGTGAGCACTGCTGTTATTGTTAGGAAGAGTTCATTTGTGCCCGTTCCTCACAACTCTGTCTCTAGCACAGTCTGGTTTATTTATCTGTCCTTTTCTCTCTTTATCTACCACAACTTGTCAAGACAGAAGGCCACCCAAGTTGAATTCAGATCTGTCCGGGGTTTCTGCGCCGGTAAAAGGGCAGTTGTTCTACGCCCTTGTTGCCGAGCGCTTGCATGTGGGGGAATGTTGGGTTTGTGTAAATTATTTCAAAGCGTGTGGTCCAGACCTGCTCTACATGGGAAGCGATATGACACTGCGTTGCTGCAATTTGGCGGCACATGAATTAAATCTGACTCGACTTAAATAGAAATAGTTGATTTCTATTCTAAAATGTATAAAAAATGTGACAGGATGAAACACACAAGCATTTCTAATTCAAGCGATTCATCAACAAAGAGCTTATAATTGTGTTAGGGAAGCGTTTCTATCAATCACATCAGGGGCAGAATTGTCACAGTCTGTTTGAAGTGTGTAGCACGAGGCAACCAGGGACGCAAGTAAATAAAACATGCTGCTTTACTTTGCCTCCGCCGGTTAATAGGGCGACCCTGCTGATCAAAAGAACATTAGCTTTGATTAATCAATCAATACCCCGGTGGCCTCCATCCTGTCCATTGATCTGCCGGCTGTATGGAGGTCAGCGTCGGGCTCGGCAGCATGTGAAATGCTCGGCTGTATATTTCACACTGGCCCGCTCAAACGAAAATCCACCCTCATTGATTTTTCTTTCATTTCCCCTCTTTGCCTTTTAGAATGTTCATGTGTTGCTCGCACCAAGGAAAGTTCTGGACCTCAACCTCAGCGGCGGGATTTTTTTACCTTGAAAAGAGAAGCAAGTTTATTTGTGCAACGCCTTTCAACAACAAGGCAATTCAGAGGGCTTTACACCAAACATGAAAAGGCGTCAATACAAAACACTAAGAAATTAAAAAAAAAAAAAAATCTGCAACAGAAAAAAAGAGTTTAAAAGCATAGAATGTAAAAACAACAGATGCAGAAAACCATTGAACGGAAATTTCACAAAATGAGAAAACGGGAGAATCAGATAATAATTCAATGATTTTTCACCCTGGGGTCTCTTTTCCCAGCACATCTAACATGTACACTACATCGGATTGATTGACAGGGACAAAAATTATTGTAATTGGTTGATCACTGAGCAATGACACTAATATCCCGGGGCCTTTGTATACAACTATGTGTGCGCGCTCTAAAAGCACAGATTTAACTGCCGACAAACTCGGAATTCAATCATCGATGTCTCGTGAGTTCACAGAAGGGATGAATGTGCGCTTGTTACTGCAGCGAGGACTCTGCGAGTGTCAGAGGGACAACGTTATAAACTCTAAATTCTTCTACTGAGGGTCGCAGCTCAACTGCCTTCCGACGCTGCATCTTACCCCCTATCGTGTTTTACATATAGAAAAATCAAAAACAGAAAAGATGTTAACATTGTCATGTGGTAAAACAGAATAGCTTTTAATTCAGACCTGTTGTTTGCCTTGTCTCTTCTCCAGGGCCATAACATCAATTTTCAACCTTCGTCTGAATTCAAACCCGCTTGCTTTTGTACTCCTATATTACGCCGACCAAACTTCTCAACTGAAGCCAAATGACTTGCCTCCCATTTCTGTTTTTCTGTACAAACCAAGGCCACTTTCAGGCGTAAATGTGTGTCAGTGCTCGGAAAATGAGTTCTGTTGATGGACCAGCGTTGTCCTTTCAGACATGTAGCTCGTGAGGACGTGACCCAGACACTTCAGAGATCATTGCTATTCTATTCTCAGGAACAAGTCATTGCTCCAGTTTAGATACTTTACAATGTGTTTTTCACTTCTTCGGCATATCTCGTGTGAATTCGGTTCTTTGGCAGCAGATGTTCTCATTCCCAACTTCCGCTGACATTCAAAACTCATGGAAAGACACTTGATTTGAACCACCTGGAGAATTGAAAACAGACCTGACCCACAAAAAGCTAAATTAACAACAACAAAAAAAAATGCTAGGTCTCCTCATTTAAAAAAGGAGAAAATTCATAAACGTTTATATGTATCACACCCTCACACAAGAAGCTAATTTCTCAGATCATCTGAAACAAATTTTGTATTATCTTGTGAAATGGACCAGGATGTCCAAACCTTGTTACACAGTGGTTTGAAGCTACGTGGCAGCAGCATAAAATGTAAAGCAACACAACGGTCCTATTGGACTAAGAGGTATAATCGATGTCTGTGTCCTTAGTCACAATCAACACAATTTTATCTCTGAGATCCAAATACCGGACCTTAAGATAGCTTTGTGACTCCTCTAGGAAATGTGAGATACGAACATATTCTGCAGCATTCATTCCCACAAAAGGGCTCCAAGTATGAAAAGGCCTGTTAAAGGTCAACCTTTGCTCCATCAGCTTATGATGCCAAATTGTCTCCAGAGGTTCAATACTGGACTTTTTCAAAGGTACGGGTTGGAAATAGGTCAAGCTTTGCAATTGCAGTCAATTCCTTATTTGAGAGCTGTTAAGCGTTAGAACACTGATGCTACATTTTTTTCAGTTTTCTGGCTTTTAATTTGAGCTTAAAATGGATCTATAGATTCAAGAGTCAAGATTCGTTTATTTTCACATGTACAGTATAGAAACATGGTTCCCTGTACAGTGAAATTCCTCCTTTACTGTCCGCAGTGTATTTGCATGTGCTGATAGGAAGAGTGTAAACATTATTATAAATATGATTATAGATATGAAAACGAACAGTGCAATAGAACAATGGCAGCGCAATAAGACATTTAAGTGGAGCTTGGTGTGCAACTTACAAAGAGTAGGTGCAAGGATGAGTGCAATTTAAGTGGGCACCAGACTTAACATGTGCAGCAGTAGACTTTATAGTAATGGAAGACAAGGAAATCATGATTTCAAACAGTTTGGATCCCCTCCCATCCCGGTGCAGTGCAACCTGGTGGAACACCCGGTGCAGTGGTGCACAGAAAACCAAGATGGCGGTGGAATTCAGAAGGGACAAGTGCGTTCCCACTCCACCTGCACATTGGAGGGGCTGTGGAAATGGTCTTCAGCTACAGGTACCTGGGTATGCACATATCCAACAACCTCATTTGGAGTACCAACACTTCCCAGCTGGCCAGGAAGGCCCACCAGCATCTTTACTTCCTAAGAAATTTGCAGGGAGCTGAACTTGGGAACCCAATCCTGAGGAACTTCTCCCACTGTGAGGTGGAGCATCCTTTGCAACTATATTACGGTGTGGCACGGCAGCTGCACTGATGCTGAGAGGAAGGGTCTGCAGAGGATGGTAAAGGCTGCACAGGGGACTGTGTTGAAGAGCCTTCCACCTCGGACCTCTACACATCACGATGCAGGGGGGAGGACACTACGCATCATGAAGGACTCCATAAATCCCGCACAGACTGTGTCAGCTGCTCCGATCAGGCAGGCGGTTGAGGAGCATTCAGAGCATAACCACTAGGCTCAGAAACAGCCTCTCTCCGGAAGCTGTAAGACTGCTAAGCTCGAGCCGTGCTCTGTAGCTTCTCTCTCACCCACAAGACTCTCTCTCCCCCTCTCTCACATACACACACACACACACACACACACACACACTCTCTCTCTATCGACCTGTACTACATACACTTTAAACAATCAAGATGAAATATTTCATTATCATAGGTGCACCTCCTTGCTTTCACATGTAATTTTAGAGCTGACAGGGCTAATTTCAGACTCTATTTAACTGTCTTTCTTACTTTTTTTACATTTTGGCTGGTTTTTTTGCTCTTCTATTTATGACTTGAAACTGAGCCAAGATACTAATTTCGTACCAGACTGTTAGGTGTGCTGGTATGACAATAAAAGTTCCTTGAATACTGTCCATGAGTTAGAAACTTTTATTTTGAAGGCTGCAGGTTTCCAGCTGTCACCGCTACATTCTATCCCTCTTCAGCAAATGAGCTCCCTCTAAGTGACTTCCATCACTTCATGGAAAATGAAATATTTGTTGCAAAGTTTCAAACACAGAGTTATTTCACCCAACTGCCCTATTTAGTGAATAGTTTGATCTAATGACAATGTAATACATTTGATTTGTATGCGCTGCAAAGCAATTTAAGGATACAATAATCCAATGTCATTGGACCCTTTAACTGGATGCATTGTTGATTTGGATAATTTTGTAGTTTTTAATACATTGCTCTGACTGTTCCCCACTATCTACTTTAAATACTTTAATGGAGCTGCCAATCTCCATGTGCCACTGATTAAAGAGAGAGCGATAAAATCCTGAATGGAAAGTTAACTCTCCTCATAGCCAATTTAATTTTAGCTAAAAAATGTCAAAAGCAAAAGAGAAAATGGGACAAAAGGGATAAATTCGGCATTCTGGGATTTGAAAATGATTACAGCTTTAATGGCTTCACATTCTTCATCCACACAGACATGATGAACTAGTTTATTAAATCAGTGACACATGATAAGCACCTGTTTTCCTTTCATTATAAATCAATGTGGTACTTTTTTCCAGTCATACATCAGAGAAAAAGTACTTCACATAGAGGTTCTTCGGTGGAGCCCCTGAATGTCTGACAGCCTTTGCTTGTCATTGGCACTTTTGGGTCGGTCAGGTGATCTGGAGGATATTATTGATCCCTTGGCAGCTTCTCTTCCATGTGCTCATGCCATCGGCAGCTCATGATAGGCTGCATACTGCCCAGTTACATAATGGTAAATCTGTGGCAACAGGGAGACATTTCAAACACTCATTATTCTCACTCAAGGCCAATTCCTTTATTAGAAAACTGTCTCATTAAGTCCTCAAAAATAACTCAAACACAAAAATAAACAATAGCCCTGAAAGTGATTACATATTTTGGTAAAGATATTGGCTTTTGTTTCTGAAGTTCATTATTTAAATATGTTTTCAGACCAATTTCACACTTTTGGTAATAATTATGATTATATAAAGTAAATTATGCCAACAAAAAAAATCCATCTGGCAAACTGGGATAATGAAAAATTTCAATAATACATAACCAAGAAAACTGACATACAGAAATGACTGCAAAAGTAAGCAAAAATTACCAAAATATGCAAATGTAGCTCAAAATTAAGCAAACGTTATCATACAAGATGCAAAAAAAATTGTGCATGTTTGTCACCTGTCTCTCAATGTCAGCCAGTAGGCTGCTGGCACCCAGACGGAAGAGGTGGGGGCTGAGCCATTCGTCGCCCAGCTCCTCTTTCATCAGGATCAGCCATACCAGTGACTCCTTGGCCGTCCGGATCCCCCCCGCCGGCTTAAAGCCCACCTGAGGAGACACACACCTGTCAAAGGGGTAAGCACTCCTAACATCCTGATTCATCAAACACATTTTCTAACTGAAGGTACAAAGGAAAGGAGAACGAAGTTGGTGGGAAGATGTGTGAATCTAGGTCAATTAATTTTGTCATTCAATTTAAAATTTTTAACACAAGTAACACAGAGACAGCACACAATAACTCAATAATTGGTGCTTCAACATTATCAGGTGCAAAACCAACTCCCTCAAAATGGACGACTCTAAACAAAATATTGGCCTCTCCATGGGAGGTTTGAGTACAAAAATACACAAGATGGAACAATCTAGGGAGATAAAGTAGTTGTCGTTCTCTGAAGGAAGGAGTTTTCCTTTCGCTGAGGCCCTTCCTCAGTGAAGCACTTCCTACTACCACAGTATCCCTGTGATTGATCTGATTAAAAACGGATGAAACCCAAAAATGAATAAATATTTATAGATATCCAGTCCTGGATTCTGTCTTTCAGGTGAGGGCAAAGCAAAAAGTTACATCATGGGGATCCAAAAAAAAAAATTGTATCGATTCAATTTCCCATATTTGACTCAAATATTTGAAACTGAAAGGTCCAAAAATCAATTTATTTTTTTTGGGTCAGATACATAAAGGGATTGACAAACGTAAAATATAAATGAGGCAGTTTGGGAGTGAATAATCACTACCTGCACACTCCT